>NC_056743.1:163745533-163945533 GCF_019279795.1 Protopterus annectens | reverse complement strand
TTTGGATAGGTGGGGTAAAAAAGTGTATACCTCCTCCACGCTAGCTATGAGGGCTTTGAATTGCCAGTTTCATATGCTGAAGTATCAGAATTTTCTGTTAAGTCAGTTGAAATCTAAGGTAGATGCTTTAGCTGAGGGTATAGAGTGTAAGGAATTGCAGGACTTAGTTCATGCCTCTGATCAGGTAGGTAAGCATTCATTGCAGTGTGGCTTTGATGCTCTTCAGGCTTCTTCCAGGGTGGCTGCCACTGGTTCAGTTATCCGTAGGCACGCCTGGCTTAAGGATCAGAATTTGTCAGAGCATGTTAAAGCTCGAATTTTGGATGCTCCCCTTCAATCTGAAGTTCTTTTTGGTTCTCCTGTGGAGTCAGTTTTGAAGAAAATGGAGGACAAAGCTAAGTCCATGCAGACGGTTAAGGAATTTTTACAAGTGCAGCCCCCTAAGTTTAGCAGAAATTGGCCTGCAAAAGGATGGGCTTATCCTTCTTCTGATTTTCAGTCTAAGGGCAGATCTAGACGTGGTAGGGGCAGAGCTCATGCTCAGAGTTCTTTCAGACCGAGGACGTGGAGTTCTCCTGCACAATCTTCTGGTGAGGGCAAGGGGTCAGCCTTTTCGTAAACAGACCCAATGACCTGTATCTCCAGCTGCCAGATTCCTCCTGTCTGGCAGCTCCTCTAGGAGGAAAGTTGGCACTTTTCAAGCAAAATTGGCTTTTGGTCACCCAGGACAAATGGGTGTTGGACATTATAAATCGAGGCTACAAGTTTTATTTTCACACCTTGCCTCCTTACAAAGGCATGCCGGATGTACCTCCTCAGCAAAGGCTGGAGGCTCACAAGCAGATTTCTTTACTTTTACAAATGGGGGCTATCCAGGTGGTACCTCCGTCAGAAGTAGGCCTAGGATTTTATTCTCGCCTGTTTCTTGTGCCAAAGAAAGGAAACACTTGGAGGCCAATTCTGGATTTGTCCATTCTCAATACATACCTAGACATTCCAAAGTTCAAGATGTTAACTTTGCAGCAACTTCTGCCTCTGCTAGGCAAAGATCACTGGATGGTAACTCTGGATCTCAAAGAGGCTTATCTTCATATTCCTATCAGGCCCAGCTGCAGGAGGTTCCTGCGTTTTCGGGCTGGTACTTTTCATTATCAGTTCTCTGCATTGCCCTTTGGCTTATCTACTGCGCCCAGTGTGTTCACAAAGGTCCTGGCTCCTGTGATAGCCTTCTTAAGACTAAGAGGAATTTATCCTTATCTGGACGATTGCCTGATTCTTGCTCAAGACAAAGTCAAGTTACTTCAGCATCTACAGTATGTAATGGCAGTTTTAAGGTGCCTAGGGTATTCTGTGAACGAAACAAAGTCCAGTCTAGTACCCTCTCAGGACATGTGCTTTCTGGGTGTGAGACTGAATACAGCCTCTCAGATGGCTTTTTTTACCCCGGACAAACAAAGAAATCTTCCCCTATACTTCCAGCAATTATCCCTACTGTCCAGGCTGACTGCAAGGACAGTCCTTCAAGCCTTGGGGTTCATGGCATCTTGTATTCTGGTACTTCCCAATGCCAAACTACATATGAGGAAGCTACAATGGTATCTCAAAAGTGTATGGACTCAACACTGCCACGATTTGAACACTGTCATTCAGATAATACCTTGCATCCAAAAGGAATTTTTGTGGTGGGCTCAGGAATGTCACCTAAACAAGGGACTCTCTGTGACCCGACCAGAGGCGAGTCAGATCTTAACGACAGATGCCTCAGACATGGCTTGGGGAGCACACTTCAATGGGAAATGGATTCAAGACACGTGGCCTCCCAGACTACAGCATTTGCATATCAACATGAAGGAGATGTTAGCAGTCCAATTTGCACTGATGGCTTTCAAGGATCTACTTCAACCGGGACAGGTGTTGATTCAAACAGACAACACAACAGTCATGTGGTACATCAACAAGCAGGGGGAACCCATTCGTACCCTCTTTGCAGACAAGCTATGATTTTGTGGGAAACTGCTCTAAGTTTGCACGCCACTCTTCAAGCAAGGTTTCTGCCAGGAGCACAGAACTCCTTAGCAGATGTTTTGAGCAGACAGATGGTGGATCCCCACGAGTGGAAATTGGATCCTCATGTATTTCAGCAGTTGACAGTGGCTTGGGGAACTCCAGACATAGATCTGTTCGCTTCTCCACTAAATTTCCAACTGCCAAAATTTTGCACAAAGATGTTTCACCCAAAAGCTTGGAAAGTGGATGCTCTATCTTTCAGTTGGAACAACCTTCACGTCTATGCTTTTCCTCCTCTGCCTCTCCTTCCCAAGGTGCTCTTGAAGGTCAGACAGGACAAGCCTTGCATGATTCTAATAGCTCCAGATTGGCCACGTCAGCACTGGTATCCTCTGCTGAGGAGTTTAGTACAGGAGCCTCCTTGGCCTTTGCCACCAATTCCGCACCTTTTGTCCCAGGCGAGCAATCATTTCCTCAATGTCAAGGTACAGTCCCTGCATCTGACAGCCTGGCATATTCTGTTTTAGACCCTGGGGGGTCGCAGCTTCCTCAACAAGTTTTGAATGTCATATTGGAAGCCAGACGACCTAGTACTAGGAAAGTTTATGCTGATAAATGGAGGAGATTTTTTCTTTGGAGCACAGCAAAGAGTTTTGATGTTTCAGGGCCTAATTTGAGTGTTACACTACAGTACCTTACAGAATTATTAGACAAGGGTTTGTCTTTCTCCTCCGTGAAAGTTCATGCTGCAGCCATTTCTGCTCACTATGATTGTGACCCACCATTATTTTCTCACCCTTTGTTTAAGCAATTTCTTAGAGGGCAAAGAACATAAGACCCCCACGTAGAGCTCCTACTCCTTCCTGGGATCTCAATTTTGTGTTGGAAAAGCTTACTTTACCTCCTTTTGAACCTGCAGCTACATCTGAGTTGAAGTTTGTCTTGGAAGACTGCTTTTTTGTTGGCCATTACGTCTGCTAGGAGGGTATCTGAATTACAGGCTCTAATGGCAGTTGAACCCTTCCTGATATTCCATAAGGATAGGGTATCCCTGCATACTAACCCTACTTTTATGCCTAAAGTTGTTTCTAATGTGGCCTTAAACCAAGCTATTCATTTGCCTACTTTTTATGCTGATCCCCAAAATAAAGGGGAAAAATTTTGCATTCTTTGGATATTCACAGGCAGTTACGCTATTATTTGAGCAGAACTAAAGGGTTCAGGCAGACTCAACAGTTATTCATTTCTTTTGCTTTGGGTTCACAAGGAAAAGCTGTTTCAAAGCAAACTATTTCTGAGTGGATTGGCCATTGTATTGCTTTTTGTTATTCTCATCATGGAAAGGATGTTCCGGCTGGGATCAGACCTCATTCCACTAGGGCTACTGCCACTTCTACTGCCTTTTAAGGGAGTTGCTACTAAGGATATTTTGGAGGCAGCTACTTGGAGTTCAGTGCACACTTTTACTAAACATTACCATCTCCTCTTTATTCCAAGTCTAGGGCTGGGTTTGCCACTGCAGTTTTACAGGGCATGTTAGCAGCTCCTAATGCTTTTTGATTTTGCCAACCTCCCTTTACCTTTGCTTTGGGATTCTACCCACAGGTTATGACTGCAGCAATGTGAGACGAAGAACATAGTACAGTTTTGTACCTACCATAAATGTAGATGTTCGAGGATCCACATTGCTGCAGTCCAATTTTCCCTCCCTCCTTCCCCTCTGTAGTTTGGGGTTGCTGTGTTGCTTTTGGGGTAATTATTTTTTCTATATTGGTGGTTGGGTATTTTCTATTTTTGGCTATGGCCTTTTCTTTTTAGGCCTTCTGACATCTGGGGCAAGAAAGACTGAGGATATGGCGTCGGTCATGTGCTTTAGTACCACTGCGTACTGACGTCAGATCTGAGCGACCATGACCGACGCCAGCCTAACACTTTGGTATTTGGGCCGACCGAGGACAGCGGACTACCCACAGGTTATGACTGCAGCAATGTGGATCCTCGAACATCTACATTTATGGTAGGTACAAAACTGTACTTTTTGTCTTAGTAGGTCACCTAACCCATTATCAAATTATTAAGTAAATAAATGTTTTGTTATAATCCCCACTCGAGCATTATTGACAAACTGAAGAGGTTGAGTATGAACCGTTATGTCACCCAGTGGATAGCCAGCTGACACCTCTACAAAGAGACCAGTCACAAGGGAGGTTCCTCTGAGATCGTTACTGGGATCTTTCTTTTTGGCATTTACTTCTCTGAAGTTAAGGACAGTTGCCTCTGGCTGACTAAATTTGCAGATGTTGCAAATTAGGAGCAGTCATAGAATCCTCCACCAGCACAAATGTTCTCCAGGAAGGGCTGACACAGATAAATGACTGGTGTTAAATCCCTGGACTAAATGCCAAGAAGTGTATAACCATATATTTTAGGTAGTCATTCACTGCCGGTAGCTGTCATATTGATAACACTCCCCTAAGAGTTTTCCCACTAGTCAATGACTTAGGGACACACACAGACAGTAATCTAGCATTTGACCATCACATATCTACAGTAGTGAGGAAATCATTCTATGTTGTGCAACGTATAAAGAAAGGTATGGCATTTAGGTCCAAGGAGGTCCTTGTTCCACTGTTTTTGACATTCATCAGACCTGTGATTGAGTACAGTGCCCCCTTTGGTACCTACCTAACCAAGCACATCCAGCAATTGGAATGTCCACAGAGGTTCCTCACTAAAGTATTGCAGGGCATAAATAGCACCCTGTGCAGACCACCTCAATTCCCTATCCCTGTATTCTGTCTCCTGAAAGCATGCCTGGCATACAAGACATTGTCAGACCCCATCTTGATGGCCTTCCAGCCCATCTGCAAAACAGCACCAGAATTACCAGTTCTAAAGACTTAAACCTTGCCTGTGATGAAAATAGGACTTGCTAGAGAAGCAGTTTTGTCCCAGAGGCTACCCCATTTTTGGAATAGGCTCCCTATTTATGTGAAGCAGAGTTCCTCCCTAACCCAATTCAAGTGTAACTTGGACAATTGGATGGGGAACAGAAAATCATCCCTGGTTTGGCATCTCTCTCTCTCTCTAATGGACACAGGTGGCCTGTAAATGTTTTATTTTCCAGGCCCCTGGTTGTAAATGTTTCATCTCCCAAGACCCTGGTTACACCAATCAAGGGTACCAGAATGTGTCAAAGATTTGGGTTGCATGGTTAGGCTAAAAAAGGCCCTTCTGGTCATTACCCTAGTAAACACCTGTGAATCTGTGTAAGCAGACATTAATTATTTATTTATTTACTGAATTTGCATGATTGTTTGTTGTTGGTCTCTTTGGATTTTTTATATGGATAAAGTATAGTTCAGTTCTGTTTTTTTGTTTTGTTGTGTTTTTTTTTCAGTACCCCCTAAAGTAAGCAAAATTGTCGCACCAGAGATTATGATGAACAATCAAGTAGGGACTCTGATCTGTCCAATAAGTTCTTTTCAGCCTCAAAGTCTGTCGGTTGCTTGGTTCAAATTGGTGAAAGATCATTCAGGATGCACTATAAAAAAGATAATAAGCCAATTTGAAGGACCGGTCCAAGAAGCAGATAGAAATGTTGTCATATGTGACCAAAATTACACTCATAGAACAAGTATACTGCAGTTACCTGAACAAAAATGCTGTTTATACAGCATGCTGGCTTTCAAACCTACAGTCATTCATGATGACAATGCCGAGTATGCCTGTGAAGTTAACCATATGAAATTAACAAGTCCAGAACTTCGCCAGACTTCATTAAAAATCAGAGGTATGTAAAAATATCCATATTCTGTACATACAAGAAGAAATGTATTATGTGAAAATATTTCTAGAATATTTAACTGTATGAAGAATATATACCATAAAGTTCATAATTGGTGAAATAGCAAACAAAGATGAAAAAAAATGCTGTCATTTCTATTTTAGATTTTATAAATGTTTTACAGTGTCTTTTTTAAAAAGGTGCAAAGTCATAGAAATTAAAATATTAAGAGGTATACAGTATTTAGGACTTTTTTTTGTCTTTCCTATTTCTTTGTAAGCTGGGCTGGGCTGATCATCCATGGTGGCATGATATGCCCCATTAATGTCAGTTGTTCCATTTTTTAATGGGTTTCCAGGTAAAACCATATTGGATTGGGTCGCTAGTGCAGTGGCTACTGTTGAGGGGAGTTTCAAAGGAGAACAGAGACCAGAGACTCCCCATAGCCACTGTTTGTGGTGGTGACCCTACTCACCTATGTACTGGTATTTATCTCATAAATCAGTGCCTGCTATAAGACATGGTGTTAGTCTTCCCCCAAAGGTGGCAATGCTTGACCAAACCTGCCTGCATGCCTTACCACTGTTCTGAGCTGTTGTTTTCACCAGGGTTTTCAAAAACAGACCATCTTTGCCAGTATATCACCCCAGACTTCACTTCATGAACAACTGATCAGGCAAAGTCTCATCTTTTTTCCCGTCTCCTTCACAGTCTCCTGCAGGTGCCTGGACCACTAATCAAGGATGGATTACCTTAGGCCAATCACTGCTTTATACCATTGCACCAACAGCGACAGATGACTGCATTTAGTATAAATTATACACCTTGAAGTTATTCATAGAAAAATAACAAAGCTGAAGCAGGTAGATGAAACATATATGTATCTAGGTTAAAGATAGCAAAGAATGCCTAAGTTTTGCAATTTTTTTTCTTTGTAGAAGTTTGCAGACTTATTTCAAGGATTCCTGATATTGCAGGAGTTCTGTCTTTTGTTGTAAAGCATTTGTTACTGCATTTGAGCTCAAAACCACTTTGTATTACAATGAGAGAGTTTTATTATGCACTCTGGTGGGTTCAGAGGGCTGATTCAGCCCATCCTAGTTGAGAACTGCTGGTAAAAGGCTTATTGTGTGTTCATCTGATTGACTTGAGGGCTTAACTGTGTAAAAGTCATCCTGTTGGTAAAAAAGCCTTACATTTTTGTGAGACTGTGATCATTTATTCAGAGCTTTCCTGTGCCTGGCTTGGACACCTCTGTGTACAAGACCTTGGTTTACATCTAAGCCATCTGTGGATCAACAAAGGTGATATAAGTATGTGTTGTACTTGCTGTAACTGTCTCAGTGTAATTTAACAGCTGTATGCTGCATTTATTGATTTGGTTGAATTTATCACTGTTTTTCAGCCTGCAGTTGTTAAAGAAATGCCACCTGGTTGTTACTGTACTGCCCTTAGGTTGTTTTAATAGTATTCTGATATTTCCTAACCTCCTGTGATACTGCAAAAGTTGTTCTTTGTTTACCAAATTATTTCTAAGTTTTGCAAAGTTTTTCTGTGTTTGTAGAAATTTGTGAACGTATTTCCTAGGATTCCTAATACTGCAGGAGTTTTGCCTTTTGTTGTAAAGCATGTGTTACTGCACTTGAGCTCAAAACTAGCTCATTTTACATTGAGTGTTTTATTCTGAACTGTGATGGGAGCAGAGGGTTGATTCAACCCATCTGAGTTGGTAACTGCTGGTGAAAGGTTTATTGTGTGTTTATCTGATTGGCCTGAAGGCTTAACTGCGTAAAAGTCTTTCATCCTACTGGTATAAAAGCCTTGCGTTTGTAAATCATACAAAAGCGGTTACCGGTGCCTTGTATATAAGCAAACCTCTCCAGTTTAAAATCTTGTGTAGGAAGCACTGTCCATAATCTCCCACTGTTCATAACTGCTCTTAAGAGCTGCCAGTTTGTGCAGAGGGTACTAATACTGCAGGTCATCGTGTAGTATATTACTGAACCCTCCATCTTAGACCTTTAGGTGACTCTCCCCTAGTCTTTCTCAGTTACAAAGGATGTGGTGTAATGGATAGACTCTTCCCTGTCATCTCTGTTTCTGGCGTGGTAGATATGGGCCTCCTGAGGCAGTGTAGTAACTGCTTCATTTTCACTCACAACCATTTAATTGTAGAACAGGCAAACACAGTGTATGAGAGATGTAGATATACAGTGTCATTACAGCCAAAGCTGTCACATACACACATGAAAAATGCAAACCAAGTTGTCAGTGTTGCACCCAAAACATTCACTACCAACACTAAAGAACAAACAACTAGACCCCCATATGTGGAGGTACTCACTTGTAATCTACCCAGGCCTCCAAGACTTCCTAAAAGCATCTCTCAGTGGCCACACATGCAGTCAAAAAAGACAGCACCTCACACAACATAACTCTGAAAATCATAGTAACCCAGCTTCCAAGCCCATAAGGTAACAAACCACACAGCCAAACATTCTAGTTATTGGAGATTCCATTGTAAAACATACGGATGTCATATCCCCCTTACCAAGCTAAACAAAAAGATCACACTGAGCTGTCTGGAGCCAAGATCTACCAGATCATGCATACACTTAGGTCTTTAAACCGCAAGTAGCAGTATGACACAGTCATAGTCCATGCAGGTGTAAATGACCTAAAACATACCTCACTGGACTATATGAAGAGAGACTTAATGGAGCTCTCTGAATATCTGTCCCAGGCAGGTATGAATCTAGCCATGAGTATGCATCCTGCCTTTACCGATGATGATGCCACATTATCAGAAAAAATGATTGACTTCAACAGTTGGCTTAGTTTCTGGTGTGATGACAAAGGGATTCAATATCTCTTAGCCTGCGGAGACACAATTGACAAACCACAATGCTTTGCCAGAGATGGTTTACATTTGGCACTACTTGGCTTCCAGATACTGGCAAAAACGTTAGTTATCTATCCCCATAGTGCCTTTTTTAGGCCATGCCTAGTTGTTAAACCCTCCAAACATAACAAAAATTGCTCACAACTACCTAAAGGTACTGCTGCTCAAAGCTAAGAGTTTAAATAAAAAAACTGCAGTCCCTAGAAGCATTCCTCTCCTTCGAAAATGCAGACATATGTGCAGTTATTGAAACATGTTTCAGAACCATGAAAATCACCCCAGCTATCAAAGGCTACAATGCCTTTTATACATTTTGATCGCCCTCAGTTCAGGATAAAGCAAAGGGAGGCGGTATCTCAGTGTTTATAAAGACAAGTACACTGCTATACTAATCCAGCAACATTACCTACTTGAGCTGCTCCATGTCCAACTAACCATAAGTGCCCCCCTAAATCATATCCTTGCTTGCTACAGAACCCTAACATGAGTCTGGAAAGCTACACATCCTACCTAAACCTATTGGAATCTCATAAGATTCAGCATAACACCATACTTGTAGGTTACTTCAACTAGCTCTCCATAAACTTGGAGACTATACTACCCATAATTAACTTGCCCAGAGGTTTTTGGACTTTGTCAACGTAAATACCCTGACGCAACTAGTTAGCTTGCCAACTAGAAGTAGAAATATCTGGCCATGCTGCTCCCTCCCATGCATTAACTCCAACCTGGTAAGATATGGACCACAAAGTGATCTCCTTTAGTATTAAAACTTATTTAAAAACCCCAGCCAACTTCAAGCCTGTTAAGAGCTTTGCTAAAATCAATTACCTCAAACTCAGTGACAGTTTATTAAACTTAAGCTTCCTGAAACTCGTTTGCAGGTATGACTGGTGCAAATGGCCAAAACACTAAACACAAAAACTGGGTATGATGTTGGTGGAGCCACTATCATTCATTAAACTACATGAGTGCTAAATACACTATGGTGCTGGCTGCTTCTTTTGAATTTTGAGTTTATTCAACTTCCAAGCCCTTCTGAACCTGGATGACACTGACTCCCTGTCTGAGCTGTGCACAAAAGCACAGTACAATCACATTCATAACTGTACAGAGGAGGCAGTACCTGTCTGAATCAAACCTATGATTACCGGCAAAAATAAACTGCCTTGGGTGGACCCCTAGTAAAAATAGGTTATTTGGCAAAAGGAAAAAAAATCCTCTCCAAAGCCAGAACGGAACAGACAAAACAGTGCAAAAAGACACTCACTTGTCTAAACAAACAAATTAGAGAGCTGCTTAAATCTGCCAATACAAACTATGAGGCAAAGATAGCTTCCCACTAAAGATAACTGTAAGACTTTGTTTAATTATGTTCATAACCTCAGGGGAAATGCTCAGCAATGTGCCAAATTAATCATGAACTACAACATTTACACCCAGCCTGAAAATATAGTAAACCTGCTCGCCAACAAGTTCATTTCAAACTTCTACCCCCATCACTTGATATCATACCACACCCAAAGAAATACTCGCATCCATCTTTCCTATAGTTTATGATAGAACAGGTTCTTACTGTTCTCTCTAAATCCAAAAACAAAGCCTGCATGGATCCTGACAACTTTCCAGGACGCTTCTTAAATAGCTTAAAACAGAATCTATCAGGGCCACCAAAACCCTCTTTAACCACAACCTCCAGACTGGCTTTATCTCCGAGGAATGGAGGACTGCAACAGTTGCCCCTCTACAAAAGAGGGGCCCATCATCTGACCCAGGGAACTGTCGACCCATAAGCTTGACCAGTGTTATCTGCAAGGCCACAGAGAAAATTATCGTGGACCTGATCAATAATGATGACATATAGGAAATCTCCAAACACTTCACCAGACCCAGTTTGGCTTTGTCAAAGGGTGGTCTTGCCTGCTCAATCTGGTGGACATCTTTGAGAAAGTCACCAGGGTCATGGATGAGGGTAAAATGTTACAAAGCCTTCAACACACTCCCCCACCTGGGAATCCTAGATAAACTTACTGAGTTAGGCATAAACCCCTATATTGTCAGATGTATCACAGACTGACGGGACATATGTTTGGATAGGTGAATACACTTCTGATAAGAAACGTGTTATTAGTGGTGTCTCACAGGGCTGAGTTTTGAGACCCCTCCTGTTTGGTATGTACTGCTCTGAAGTGAAGGCCAGTGTTGGGGGTCTCCAGCTTACCAAGTTCACCAGCAACTGTAAGCTAGGAGCAATCACTGAATCCCCAGATGATGCTGACAACCTACACATAGCCCTAAAAAAGACAACTGGTGTCAAAACCATAGTCCGAGACTAAATGCTAAAAAATGCATAATCATACCCTTCGGTAAATCAGATATCCTTGCAAGTTATAATATTGATGGCACATCCATAAAAGTAAACACAGTGGTGAGGGACCTAGGAACACGAGTAGTAACCTAAACTTTGATCACCAGATAGATACAGTAGTGAGAAAATCCCTCTGTATGACTCAACTTGTAAGTAAAGGCATGGCATCAAGTTCAAAGGAAGTAGTGGTTCCATTGTACTCAGCCCACATCAGGCCCATAATTTAGTACAGTACTCCCTTCTGCATGTACCCAACCAGGCACTTAACACCAGTTGGAGGGGCCCCAGTCATTTCTCAATAAAAAAAATAGAATGAGTAAGACACATGTCTTATACAGACCGACTGAAGACCGTATCCCTTTACTCCGTCTAATATAAGTTATTAAGAGGTGACTTATGCCTGACCTACAAGGCATTCTCTGATCCAGCCCCGATGCAAATGTTGCATATTCTTAAGAAACATTATGTGAAGGTTACGTGTTCCATGAACCTGAGTCTTAGTTATGATTCTAACAGAACTTGCTGTAGAGAACAGCTTCATATCCCAAAGCCTACCTTGTCTATGGAATAAACTTCCTATCTTTCTAAAATGAAGCCCGTTCCTCAGTCTTTTCAAAAATAATTTGGATAAATGGATGGGCAACTGTAAATTCACTCCTGGGGTACTGCCCATATCCTTTATGGACATAAGCAGTTTATAAAATGACTCAAGGCTCTAGCACCCAAAGACCCACTACCCTGTCCCATATCTGGGGAATTAAGGTATAATATTTCATATTCTGGATGTTATTGGCTAGCCCTGTAAAGGCTGTTGTACCTTTAGCCTAATAATCACCTATGAGCCAGAGATGGCAGGAGCCTGTGTTGATGGACTGCCTTAGTGCTTCTTTCTGATATGTTACATGCCTCTTCTAATCATTTCAAATTTTACTGCTTGTGGTGAGCCTGCCACTTTTGGACCATTCAAAGCTCCCTGACACTAATAGTAAGAAAGAGTTGCATTCCACAATGATCTTCAGTTTGTTTTAGCTACTTATGGAGTTCAGATATGTTTTTATGCATCATTAGAAAGTTGTGGCATTCACTGGAAAAGAAGGGTTGATTTAACAAGTGCATCTGTGATCATCAGATAAGACTGCGGTGGTGGTGCTGCGGTAGCATTGTCGCCTCACAGTAAGACGTTGTCCTGTTTGATTCTCAGCTAGAGCGTCTTCTGTGTGGAGACATGCGTGACTGGGCATACCTTCACTGAAGGTTGTGCGTCAGGGCTGGCAACTTGGCACGTAAAAATCCACTGCCAATCATTAGCGGACCGGAGTTCCGCTGTGGCGACCCCTAACTGGGAAAAGCCGAAAGCCAACCATCTGTGGTCATCAGATAATGAATTATGACCAACACGTGCTCCCCTTTTCTGTCTGGGGCAGGAGTATAATATTTCAGGCTGTTGTCATAACTAGTGCTTTGGACTAATGACTTTCAGGAAGCTTGATGTCTTCATCATCTAGCTTCTGGCACCTTCTGAAAGGATGTGGTGCGATGACCAGATGGAGAACTTATCCACAAACACCAAGGAAAGGCACAGAAGGCATGAGGAAATGAATCCAAACCTGAACTCTAAAGACAGGTCTAGTTTCTCTTCAAAGTCCTCTGCACACAGTGGGATCTGTACTTCATTTTTAGCTACAGTGGCATCTTCTCAACATGTGACATTTCTTAGTTTAACATTGTTAGACAGGCATGTAGTTGAACAGGGAAGTGCTGTCTTAGCATCTGTTGCTGGGAGTGAGACTTTTTACCTTCCTTCTCTGTCTGTCTCTCCAGGGCAAGCTAATTTATTTATTTATTTATACTTGAGTAGGACCTTTATTCACAATGACACATTTCTGTGCCTCACTCAAGCCATGGGGACTATCCCTCATCTTTCAGAATGTTGGCCACTTGCCGGCAAGGATTGGAAACTGTCCCCCACTGGTGCTCTTGTATTTGCTGTTTGTCCCTGTGCTGTATTTTGAGAAGTTGCTTGGTATGTACCAGAGGATGCTGGAGTACTATTCAGCAGGTCTAGCTTTGAAAGACTGTTATAGTGTGTTATTTTTGGAATATTCTGAGTTCCCAAACTTGTTTTTTAAAACATCTTTATTAAATATGATATTTTTAAAAAAGTGATGTAGGTGTATATTCAGTAATATCAAAGAAGGCAAGCCATAATATTTCCTGTTGTTTTCTTGCACTATACATTTTAACACGTTTTCATTCACCCCAACATAACATATATTGCTCAGTTCCAGCCTTCCCTTAAACCTGACTCCTCTTCTGAATGCTATCCTGCATGCATTGCTCATTCAAATTCAATTTTTTTCTATTTTGTGTGCTCCTTTTCTTTTCTAAAGATCCCATTTCCAGTCCTTTTATCTCCTTTACAGTATTCACTACTTCATGTTAAAGCTGGTTTAGATTTTGATTTCCATTTTCTCAGCATTACACATAGTAAGGCCTTGCTGTTTCTGGGCAATTCATATTGTATATCCCAGCGCAAATGGATCATTTATTTATCTATAACTCTGGATGTTATGTAGTCCAATCTCGCCTACATTCTTACTCGCGGGTTCGGAGCTGAATATCGGCTCTGACTCGGCCAACTTTTATTTACTAGCTCGAAGTCTCATTGGCTAGGCCAAGCAGGTATCCCATGCTGCACTGCTCCATAACCCCAGATCTCGTTTGCCGCTCGTGTAGCTAGGACGTGGTCTCGCTTGGCTGTGGCTAAGTACCTTCTTTTTTCCAATTTCTCTTGAGAAATTTCATAGTTGTTTAACCACAAAAGCTATTTTAATAGCTATTCTTCTTGTTGCTTGTTTGTAGTGTTTTTTTTTCCTGTAGTTGGTATCCCTAACTGTTCTGGTGGGCTAGGCCCGTTTTACTTAGAGGACCTAGTCCTCCTTTCTCTGTGTGTTTGCTCCATTTCCTTGTGGAAGGCTTCTGTTAGTGTATTTTGGGATAAATGTGTTCTGCTTAATTTTAAGTAGTGTGTTGTGAGTTAGTAAAGAACCGTTTTACTTGGAGGTTCTTTGGTTGCCTTGTGTAGTCTGATCACTAGTTTCCCGCCTTACTGTTTTTTACGGCTAGGTTGTTTTCGTGGTCTGCTTGTGTAATTTGTGTAAGGATCAAAATGAACATAAACCTTCCAGTTTTAAAAAATGTTCCAAGTGTAGCTACAAAATGTCCATTATGGATGAGCATTCTGTATGTGTTTACTGCCTAGGAGCTATTCATTTGCAAGAGTCTTGTAGCTTCTGTCACGCCTTAAATCCGAGGGTGCTCCAGGAGAGAAAAAATAAACTAATATTGAAGGGACTCCTAAAACCTTCGTTTGAGGAGTCTTTAGACACGACTTCTAGTTCTCAGTCCAAGTCTAAAGCTTAAAAGGTGAAGAAGAGATCTCCGGCTCCGTCTGTCTCCTCGGAGCCACCGGAGAAAACTTCTAAACTTGACTCTACTTCCTCGGCTCCTCTGTCCTCGGGGCCACAGGAGGTATCTGTAGTACTGGAATCGGCGTCCGCTCCTATTTTACTGGAATCCATTCAGAGCTGGTCACCCAGTGTTAGGCATGGTTCTCCTGAGAGGAGATCCCAATTTTCCTCCCTGTCCTCCAGATCCTCCAGGCTTTCTGATTTGGATGTTGAAAGGGTGGTGCAGAATTAATCTCGGCTCTGACCCAGTCGGCTCCGGAGCCTGTCCCGATGCTTGTGTCGATGGTTCCTTCTCCGAGCACTTCCTTCTCTTCGGAGCCAGAGTGCTCCGCTCCGAGTGATGTTCCTGCGCCAGCTCCGATACCCCTCAAGGATTTATCGGTGCTGATGTCGGCTCCGTCCCAGTCGGCTCCATCCACAGGGTTCGGCACTCGGGTTTCCTCAGTCGGGCCCGAGGGGGATACTTCGGGACACCTGTCGGTTCCGAGCCTCCCTCTCGGCGCATCTGTTCTGGGGACCCCGGTCATGGCCTCGGAGGCCGGTCGGTCCTCTGATTCGGGGGGACCCTCCTTCGAGGCCATGCGGAGCTCACTGGCCAGATCATCAGTTACATCACCCGGATTGGTCATTCCATCCCCTTCCACCCCGGCTAGAGCCTCTGACGTCCCCCTATCCGTAGATGGCAGAGCCCAAAGGTCTGGGGATACCCCAATGAGCGGTCCCCAACTTTCTGAGGGCCCCTCAGAGTCCGTGCCTGAGGAGGCCCCTTGAAAGAAGTCGTGCAAGAGGAAGCACATAGACTCCCAGGACGAGTCTCTCACTTCTGATACCAACCTCGAGGAGTCGGAGGGGTCCCCCAAGTCGTCCTCTGATGACGTCTCTTTCTCCAACATCCTGGAGATATTGAGACAGAAAAGCGACTGGCCATCCAAAACCCCCTCTGAGGAGGAGTCAGTATTCCTCAAGGCCTTTGTTGCTCAACCCTCCACCTCCTGGGTATCTCCACCCTTCGACTGGCTCTTGAATTTAATTTGTCGAAGGGTATGGGAGAATCCTGATTCAGTGGAACCTGTACCCCGAAGGCCCAATAAGTTTCTTTCTGCCCCCCCCAGGGAAAGAGTTTCTGTCCAAAGGGGTTTCTGTAGATGCCATGGTGGTGGCGGCGGCCACACAGCAGGAAGTAGCCAAGTCTTCTTCCTCCGTCCATTCTCCTAACAAGGAGTCTAGGAGCATGGACCGGTACGGGAAGCATACCCCCTTGTCAGCGATCTTCACCCTATGGTCACTGAACTACCTCTGTCATTTTACTCTGCTCCAGAGAGATCTCCTCATGGAATTGGGAGATACTGTAGCAGGTAACGTACCTGAGGCGATAGCGCACATGGTTAACGCCCAGGTGTCTACCCTCGGTTCTGTTGTCAACTCGTCCATGAGGCTCATATCATATGCAGCTGAGGGGGCGAGTAGGGCAGCCAGTTCGGGAGTAGCCCTCAGGAGGCAAGCCTGGATGCGCCTCTGTCATTTCGCGGAGGCCTTCAAGTCTTTCTTCACTGACTCTCCTTTTGGTGGGTCCTCGCTGTTTGGGACCAAAGTGAAAGACACCCTCACCAGATACGAGCAAGAGGGAAAAGCCCTGTCTGCCGTAGGGGTCCATTTTTCCCTTCCCTCGAGACCTTACCCCAAGGCTCAGAGGGGAGGGAAGATGTGGTTCAATAAATTGTAGAAGTTTTTCCCGGCCGCACAAGGTGAGTCCCCCTCCAGAGGCAGAGGAGGGGGAGGTTATTTTGGAAGATGCCGCCCTAGAGGCAGAGGAGGCTCCCGGAACTCAGGAGACCGTGATTCCTTTTGCGATTCTTCCTACCATCGTTCCTGATGTGTTGCCCGACTGTGCTATTCCGGAGCCAGTCGGGGGCCGCATATCGTTGTACGTGGAAGCCTGGGAAAGCATCACCCAGGATCGATGGGTATTACGAATAGTTTCCGGAGGTTACGCCATCCCCTTTTCGTCAGACCCCCCTCCAGTCAGGAGAATCCCAGATGTTCCACCCAGTCAAAGGGATCACGCAGCATTAGAGGTTTCAAAGCTGCTAAAGAAGGGAGTCATCCAACCTGTCCCCTCAAACCAAATCGGATTAGGGACTTACTCAAGACTCTTTTGGTGCCGAAAAGAACAGGGGACCTGAGACCCGTTCTAGATCTCAGCAGATTAAACCACTACGTTCTGGAGTCCAAGTTCCGAATGGTCACCCTTCAGTCCATTTTTCCATTGCTGGAAAAAGAAGTATGGATGTGGTTCTCCATCGACCTCAAGGATGCTTACTATCATATCAAAATGGACAGGGCATCCAGGAGTCACCTACACTTCCGGCTGGGAGCCAGTTATTTTCAGTTTCATGCCCTGCCCTTTGGTCTCACCACAGCCCCCAGGGTGTTCACCAAGTGTTTTGCGGTGGTGACAACTCACCTGAGACGTCAAGGATTCCAAGTGTTTCCGTACCTGGACGACTGGCTCCTTACCACCCCCACCAGGCATCTGCTCATTCTGGCCAGGTATGCTAACATTACCCTCTGTCAATGACTAGGAATAACATTGAACTGGGAAAAATCTGCCTTCCTGACCTCACAGCGTGTCACGTTTAGAGGCACAGAGCTAGACACCGTTCAAATGTGGGCCTTCTTGCCGCACGACAGGATCACAGTATTACAAAATCAGGTTCACGCTTTATTACCCCTCAGGAAAGTACAGGCGAGATGGGTTCTTCAGCTTCTGGGCACCATGGCAGCTACCATTATGTTAGTGCCTCTAGCGAGATTACACATGAGGCTTCAATGGCTCCTCTTTGCCCAATGGTCTCTCCAAAAACTCCCCCTTTCCCACCAGATCCTACTCACAGACCGATGCAAACAGGATCTCCGTTGGTGGCTGTGCTCCACCAATCTGGACGAGGGGAAACCATTTGTTCCTCCATCACCTGTCGCCACGGTGACCACGGACACATCCCAGATGGGGTGGGGGGGCATTATCTTGGCAGGACGGTCCAAGGCACGTGGCAAGATCACGAGGTACATCTGCACATCAGTATCTTGGATATGAGAGTGGTGTTACTGGCGTTGCGGGCACTTAAGAGCTCTCTTCCTCTGAGGACAATTGCAATACACTCAGACAACATGTCCGATGTTCATCATGTTACACTGCTGCTGTCATTACACTTGGGTTATCCTGCCGTTAGGCGGTCCCGCAGTCGGCCTGAGTTCCAAAGTCTTGGTCCGGCATCGGTTGCTGTCGCTTCTTCCCTGACGTCAGTGTACCAGGGATATATAAGATGCATCCGACGCCATTTTCTTCAGTCTTTCTTGCCGCGCGGTGCTCGAAGCAGAAGCAGTTCGCAAATGCTGGTCGTCCAACTCCTGAGATTTTTGAAGGCGAATTTCAAATCCAAAGTCTTCAATAAAGCTAAGTACCCCATTGGGGAAACATTTTTCTTGCCTCAGACCGATGTCAGAAAAAGTTAATAATTGTATTTCTTGTGGGAAGCAAATACCTCATAAGGACTTCCACTCTTACTGTATTCCATGCCTAGGCCCTGATCACGACGTCACTAGTTGTCGGTTTTGTGCTAGATTTAACAAACGCACTATAAAAAGACGTTTTGATTTTGCTTTGCACTACTTTGGCCGAAGGTTCAATTATACAATGCCGTCGGATCAGCCGACGACCTCAATACCGAAAAAACGCAGAGACAAGGATAAAGACAGGCATCCGAGGTCCAAAACTGACGACTAAACCTCTTCTAGGCCAGTCGCCGGTTCGCTGGTTCTCATTGAGGCGCTTTTGCAGCCCCTGACACCCACTACCTCAGAGCCACAGGACGCTTCTGACTCAAACGTGGAGACATCTAGGCCTCTGGAAACTCAAGGTATTGGGCCTATGGAAACTAATCCCTCAGATGGGTCCGGAGCCGCTGAGCAGGCACCGGCTTTTGAGGGTGTTTTCAGACCTTCAGAACTTACCATTAAAACAACAGCCAAGACAAAGGTACCATTAAAGACAAAGAAACAAGTACAGCATTCTCCTGGACAGTCCTCCATGCCTAAGAAACAGATGCTTAAAATGGCCGAAGACCTCATTACTCTAATCAGGGGTTCCCATCCCCCTCTTGAGAAAAGACCTAGGCAGGATACAGACTATGACTCCTCTGATCAGGTTTCCATTTCCTCTGATTCCTCTTCAGACCAGGGATACTCTCTACCCCCCTATGAGGACTCCGATGCTGAAGAATCTATTCCTTCAGCCTCTCCTCCTGAGGATTATTCTTTTGGGGAAACTTTACATACCATGAGGGAGCATTTCCATTGGGAAAGCCAGGATTACTCAGAATCCAAGAAAAGGCTCATGGATTTCCTCAACACAGGCCCCTGGCTATTCCGCCAGTGCTAGATATTGTGGATGATGTGTTCTCTGAATCCAGTTTATCTCCTGACTCTTTGCCCCCTGCTCCAGCCAAGCCAGATAGGTATTATAGAGTCCCAGACTCTCACAAGTTTCTTTACAAAAACCCTTCTGCTGATCCGGAAACTATTTCCCAGGGTCCAAAAGGGGTTAAAGCTTCCATTGCAAAAAATCCAGTACCCTCGGACAGAGATTCCAGAGCTTTGGATAGATGGGGGAAGAAAGTCTGCAACTTTAGCAGTAAGAGCTTTAAATTGCCAGTTTCACATGCTTAAGTACCAACAATATTTCATGGCTCAGTTAAAACAGAAAATGTTTGCAAGCTCAGAAGCTCCTGATTGTAAAGAAATGCAGGATTTATTGCATGCATGTGAACAGATGGGAAAACATACTCTGCAATATGGTTTTGATTCTTTAGAGGCTTCTTGTAAAGCCGCAGTTACAGGTTCTGTGATTCGAAGACATGCTTGGTTAAAAGAACAAAGTTTACCATGTTAAGGCAAAATTATTGGATGCTCCTTTACAGCATGATACTTTGTTTGGTGTTAAGGCAGAAAAGATGTTAAAGAAAATGGAGGATAAAGCTAAATCTATGCAAACAGTCAAGGATTTCTTACAGGTACAGCCACCTCGGTTTAGCAGAAATTGGCCAACAAAGAATTGGTCCTTTCCATTGTCAGACCGGCCACAGAGAGGCAGATACAGATACCCAAGACGCAGATCTCAACCCCAAGGCTCAAACAGACAACGACAGTGGGGGCACCTCAACCCCAAAAGGTGGTGAGGACAAGTCTCAACCTTACAGGAAACAGTCACAATGACTTTCTACTCCGTACGCCAAGCACGTCCCTTTTGGAAGCCCCCTTAGGGGGAAACTTAGCACTTTTTTCTCAGAACTGGCAAACAATCACCCAGGACAAATAGGTCCTGAATACTGTGTCTCAAGGTAACAGATTTCACTTTCATACTTTACCAAGTCTAAAAGGAATGCCAGACCTGCCACAAAATCAATGGGCAGAGACACAAAAACAAATTTCAGCCCTCATGGACATGAGAGCTATTTAAAAAGTACCACAGCAGGAACAAGGACAAGGACTTTACTCAAGACTCTTCCTGGTCCCCAGAAAGGACAAGGCCTGGAGGCCCATACTAGACCTTTCAATTCTGAATACTTACCTGGATATTCCGAAATTCAAAATGTTGACATTGCAGCAGCTTCTACCCATGCTGGGCAGGAAGGCTTGGCTTGTTACTCTGGACCTCAAAGAAGCATACTTGCATGTCCCTATCAGACAAAATTGCAGAAGATACCTCAGATTCTAAGCTGGTACAGTGCACTACCAATTCTCTGCACTGCCCTTTGGCTTATCTACTGCACCCAGGGTCTTCACAAAGTGCCTGGCACCAGTAATTGCATTTTGCAGACAAAAAGGAATTCAAATATATCCATACCTGGACGACTGCCTCATTCAAGCAGAGACAAAGGACATTCTTCTACAGCATCTGGCGTTTGTAAAAAGGTTGCTAATTTCTCTAGGGTACACAGTAAACGAAAAGAAGTCAAAACTAGTACCCTCACAACAGATTATATTCCTGGGTGCCAGCTTAAATACAACGGCCCAGATGGCTTACCTCACACCAGACAAACAAGTTCAACTAACTCAGTATTTTCAGTTGCTGGCAAGAAAGTCCCATCTCTCTGCAAGAAAAATTCTGCAGGCCCTGGGATTCATGGCATCCTGCATACTACTAATACCATATGCCAGACTGCATATGAGGAAATTACAATGGTACCTGAAAAGTGTTTGAACTCAACACTCTCACAGTTTAGAAACAGTAATACCAATGATTCCCTGCCTATAACAGGAGTTTCGATGGTGGGCACAGGCATGTCACCTAAACAAGGGTCAGCCTTTTACCCAACCCACAGCCAGTCAAACTCTAACAACAGATGCTTCAGTTTACGCCTGGGGAGCACACATGGCAGGAAAATGCATTCAGGGCAAGTGGACCACAGACCAGATGCATCTTCACATCAATCAAAAAGAGATGTTGGCTGTTCAAAATGCGCTAACAGCTTTCAAGGACCTTCTACATCCAGGACAATTACTACTAAAGACAGACAATACCACAGTAATGTGGTACATAAACAAGCAAGGTGGCACTCATTCTTATCCCCTATCCAGGCAAGCCGTGACCTTGTGGAACACAGCTCTAATGTATCAAGTCCACCTGCAAGCACAATTCCTGCCAGGAAAGAAAAATACTCTGGCAGACGACCTAAGCAGAAATATCATGGACCCTCATGAATGGAAATTGAATCCACAAATCTTCAGCATGGTAACGCAAAAATGGGGATGCCCAGAAATAGATCTTTTTGCCTCACCACTGAATTGCCAACTACAAAAATTCTGCACAAGGACTTATCACAAACAAGCATGGAAAGTGGATGCACTTCTGTTCAGCTGGAAAAATCTAAAAGTTTATGCCTTCCCGCCACTGCCTCTCCTTTCAAAGGTACTCCTAAAAGCCAGACAAGATAAACCACAGATGATCCTGATTGCTCCAGACTGGCCACGCCAACACTGGTACCCTATTTTAAGGAACTTGGCTCAAGGCCCACCATGGATTTTGCCTCATATTCCACACCTTCTGACTCAACAAAACAATCAGATCCTGCACAGCTCAAAACCCTAAACCTGGCTGCATGGCAGATACATTAGTGAAACAGGCAACACCTCTCTCTAAAGCTGTTATGGATGTCATTTTGGAGGCCAGGAGGCCTAGCACCAGGAAAACTTACTCAGAAAAATGAAAGAGATTCTCCGCCTGGAACCAGGCTCAAAGCCTTGACCCTCTTGTTCCAAACATTCCTCAGATTTTACAATACTTAACTGAGATGCTGGACAGAGGCCTATCCTTCTCATCAATTAAGATCCACGCCTCTGCCATTTCAGCACATTACAACACGGATCCTCCTTTATTCTCTCATCCCTTGCTAAAGCAGTACCTCAGAGGGGCTAAAAACATAAGACCGCCCCGGAGAGCACCAACACCAACTTGGGACCTCAATTTCATTTTGGAAAAACTGACCCTAACACCTTTTGAGCCAGCCAATACAGCCGATCTAAAATTTTTATCATGGAAAACAGCTCTGCTCCTGGCAGTAACTTCAGCACGAAGAGTCTCAGAGCTACAGGCATTATTGGCAGTGGAACCTTTTATAATTTTTCATCAGGACAGGGTATCTTTAAGGACAAACCCTACCTTTATGCCAAAGGTGGTACCTAGTGTGGCTCTTAAGCAAACCATCCATTTGCCAACTTTTTATCCAAACCCCCAGAATAAAGGGGAGAAACTTCTGTATTCATTGGACATACACAGGCAGCTATGCTTCTACTTGGACAAAACAAAGGCTTTCAGGAAAACTGAGCAACTGTTTGTAGCATATGCTGCAGGATCACAGGGCAAGGCTATCTTAAAGCAGACTATATCCAAATGGATAGGACACTGTATTCGGTACTGCTACACAAAGCATGGAAAATCAGTCCCAAATAACATTAGGCCACATTCCACCAGGGCAACAGCCACTTCAACAGCCTTTCTCAGAGGAGTACCTAGCAAGGAAATATTGGAGGCTGCAACTTGGAGTTCAGTGCACACCTTTACCAAGCATTACCACCTGCCTCTTTATTCTAAATCCAGAGCAGGATTTGCCACTGCAGTTCTGCATGGCCTCATAGAAAATCCTAACTCTTTATAGACCAGCCACCCAACCTCAGCTTTGGGATTCTACCCAAGTGTAATGACTGCAGCAGTGTAACACGATGAACATAGTACAGTTTTGTACCTACCATAAATGTAGATGCTCGAGTGTTCACACTGCTGCAGTCCAGGTTACCCTCCCTCCATCCCCTCTGAACTAGCTGGACTTATCTATACCTTTCTATCGTATACAACCTTTGGGGTATATTTGCTGGTAACTGACGGTACTGTTTTTATTGTATATTTTTGATTAGCAATATGTATTGCCTACCTACTTGGAGGCGCCTGACATCTGGGGCAAGAAAAACTGAAGAAAATGGCGTTGGATGCATCTTATATACCCCTGGCACACTGACGTCAGGGAAGAAGCAACAGCAACTGACACCGGACCAAGACTTTGGAACTCAGGCCGACTGCGGGACCGCCTGACGGCAGAATAACCCAAGTGTAATGACTGCAGCAGTGTGAACACTCGAACATCTACATTTATGGTAGGTACAAAACTATACTTTGTGGGGTATCTAAACAAACAAGGAGAAACCAAATCTTACCCCCTGTGCAGAGAGGCCATGCGAGTGTGGCAGTGGGCAGTGTCTTCCCAACATTTTCTAGTGGCAACGCACATTCCGGGGAAGGCCAATGTGATAGCAGACAGGCTGAGCAGAGATATTCTGATGCCTTACGAGTGGTCCCTGAACCGTCTGGTTGCGGAACAGATTTTCAGCAGATGGGGTCAGCCTTGCTGCGATCTTTTTGCCAGTCCCCTCAATGCCAAATGCAGCAACTACTTCACCCTGATCCCCCCACAGGGGGAGTCACCCAGGGACGCTCTAGTCCACGATTGGCCCTCCGGTCTGCTCTATGCTTTCCCTCCATTTCCTCTGTTACCAAGAGTGATTCAGAAAGCCATATCCTTGGGAAGCAAGATGATTCTAATTGCCCCACACTGGCCTCGCCAAGTCTGGTTCTCCTTTCTCCATCCATTCGCTGTGGACAGTCCTTGGATTCTGAACCCAGTACCAGACCTACTGACACACATGTCGGGGCAGTTCCATCCCTCCCTACGGACCCTCAGGTTGATAGCCTGGCTACTCCACTTCCGTCGTTAGTGAGACTTCATCTTTTTTCACCTGAGGTGGTGCACATTTTATCCTCTTCTCATAAGTCTTCGACTAGGAAGATTTATTCTAGCAAATGGAAGAGATTCTCTATTTGGGCTCATGCCCAAGGAATTGACCCTTACACAGCCCCAATTGCTGCTGTTTTCGATTTCTTGCCCATGCTCTTTCAGCAGGGCTCTGTGCCCGCTACCATTTCATACCTCCTATGAGCCTTCCCTTATGGCGCATAAACTCTGTAAGGCCTTTCTAAAGGGTACCTTATTACTCCGGCCTCCTGTGTCAGAACATATATGTGATAGCCGATTTATAAGTGTCTACTGTATCTGTTTCTGCTTGTTTTCTGAAAAAAAAATATATCTCTTGTTTTCCCGCCTTACTGAGCTAGAGTAGTCCAGTTTCAGAGCTTGCTGATCCCTGGACTTTGTTTGCAGTTCCTGCTACTGATTCTTTGCCTAATTTGGAAGAGAGGAAGTTCCCTTGCTTACCAGTGGGAGTGGGAAGCATTGAGCTGCCTGTTGGTCCAGTTTTGTGAGGTTTCAGCCAGTAACTTGTAGTCTATTGGTTGTTTTGGGCCAGTTCCTAGCTTCTTTCAGCCCCCTGATATAAAACACGCTAAACACGCGTTTTTAGCTTGTACCTACTCAGCACAGATCCTCGTGGTGGCCAGCAGAGTAATCCAAGCTTCAGAGAGCTAAAAAGCGACTTTACCTGATTTAAGTATATTTTTGTGGCTTTCCACTTCTATTTATCTAGCAACTGTATTTCGCCTGCTTGCTGATACATTGTTATTGTTTTTCTGCATTTATTCTGTTATTGCACTTGATTTCTCAGTTTGTTACTTTTAAAATCTGTAATTGTTGCAAATTGTTTGTGTAGGCTGTGATAGCCGATTTATAGCATTTATAAGTGTTTACTGTATCTGTTTCTGCTTGTTTTCTGAAAAAAAAAAAAAAAAAAAAATATCTCTTGTTTTCCCGCCTTACTGAGCTAGAGTAGTCCAGTTTCAGAGCTTGCTGATCCCTGGACTTTGTTTGCAGTTCCTGTTACTGATTCTTTGCCTAATTTGGAAGAGAGGAAGTTCCCTTGCTTACCAGTGGGAGTGGGAAGCATTGAGCTGCCTGTTGGTCCAGTTTTGTGAGGTTTCAGCCAGTAACTTGTAGTCTATTGGTCGTTTTGGCCAGTTCCTAGCTTCTTTCAGCCCCCTGATATAAAACACGCTAAACGCGCGTTTGCGCGGTTTAGCGCGGAGCTGCTACCGTTGCACACTAGGGCAGCGCCAGTTAAGCAGATTTAAACTATTAGGGCTACCTAAAGTCCACTCTTCAAATTTTCCCTTAAAACTACCTTCCTCGAACTATACTACTGATCTAATCAGCATATCCTATAACTAAAAAGATCATCTCTACCTGACTCCGAATAGACTATTCTTTATCTGTTAAACCTAGCACTTGCTCCTACAGTACTTATCACCTTGATACAGCACTCTTGTTATAGATAGTACCCCAAAAAGGCAAACCCCATTTCTCGGTCACCCACATCCCCCGGAATCTCTTTTAAAGTTTTTTTTGTCTATTCCTTCTAGCATGTCGAGAGATCAGTTGCTAGTGTCCTCTCCTGCTCAGCTGGTGAACCTGGGAATATTGAGGCAATGTTACAATTGCCTCATGTACACAGACAACCCTCTCCTCCTCCCACAAAACACAAATACATGCGAGAGATGCAACTATACGGCCAAACTGGAGGCTGAGCTCTCTCAACATAGGACTGGCAAGACCAGACAGGAGGAGAAGGTTACCACACACACTATAGACCCAGTCTCACATAGTACCATCACAACCTCAAATCATACACATAAACACACAAAGACATACTCGGAGGCTCTGATCAAAAATCTACCAAAACAGCAGAGGCCACCAAAGCAGACACCCAAACAACTACCACCTCAGAACACAACACCTGCAACACATAGACCTCACAGTCAGAGTGTCAAACAGTCACAGCCCTTAAGGCCAAACACAATGCCAGACACACTAGTCATTGGTGACTCCATAGTCAGACACACTGACGTCCGCTCACCAGACTGAGTAAGGAGAGGGTTACAGTAAGCTGCCTGTCGGGTGCTAGAATCCGCCACATAACGCAAGCACTCAGGTCTCTCAACAGCAGGTACAAATACGACTCAGTCATTGTCCACGCTGGTGTAAACGACCTGAGACGTACCTCCTTGGACTACATGAAAAGAGACATTGAGGAGCTCACTGATTATGTAGCCCAGGCAGGTATGACCCTGACCTTGAGCAGTATCCTACCTTCACCAAGAATGATGCCACAATACAGAGATAAGATGATCGGCTTTAACAATTGGCTTAAACTCTGGTGTCAGTCAAAGGGGATCCAATGTCTGTCTGCCTGGGATGACATGCTGGACAAGCCACGCTGCTTCGCAAGGAACGGCTTGCACCTGTCACCCCTGGGATTCCGGATATTGGCAAAGGCTCTTGCC
The DNA here is from genome assembly GCF_019279795.1 of Protopterus annectens. Taxonomy (NCBI): domain Eukaryota; kingdom Metazoa; phylum Chordata; order Ceratodontiformes; family Protopteridae; genus Protopterus; species Protopterus annectens. The sequence goes on along the minus strand of NC_056743.1, from coordinate 163,919,160 downwards.
ACCCCATAGTGCCTTTTTAGGCAAGGCTCAAATTCTAAACCTACCACCCTAGAACACAAAAATGGAAAAAAACTAAGGGTAATGCTGCTCAATGCCAGAAGTCTCAATCTCAAAATGCACGCACTCGAGGCCCTTCTCAGTATGGAGAACATCGATGTCTGTGCTGTGACAGAAACCTGGTTCAAGGCTCCTGAGAGCACCCCAGCACTATCAGGTTTTACCTCATATCATGCTCCGCCCCAAAATCCGGACAATACCAAGAAAGGAGGGGGGTAACCATATTCATCAAGGACACCCACACCTCAAGATTGGTGGCAGCGCACAGTGCATCGGAGACCATCCAGGTGCAATTAACCATAGGCAAGACTGCTCTGCAAATTGTAGCATGTTACAGGCCACCCTCACAAACTCAGGAACCTCACATGGCTTTCCTGAAAACACTGGAGGGGATAAATGTATCTCCAAACGCCATCATACTAGGTGACTTCAATTACCCTAATATAGACTGGGAACACTACTCAAGCCCAAACACCTTAGCCCAAAAGTTCCTGGAATTCATAAACTCAAACGCCATGGAAAAACTGGTCACCATCCCCACAAGAGGAGAAAACATACTTGATCTCATTATCACGAACATGGGAGCACAATGTTCAACACTGGAAGTATACCCCTCACTGGTGAGATCAGATCACAAACTAATCTCGCTGGAGGTCCTCATCCCACCCCACCTGAAATAAAAAGACCACAGTAAAGAACTTCTCGAAGCCGACTTCACACTTCTAAAGACTAGTGTGGTCTCCTTTAAGGCCCCGAGGCGGAAAAAAGTACCCAAGCCGCTGAATCACTTACAAATGCCTTCTACCAGCACCTACAGGACTGCATGGATAAGGCAATCCCAAGCAAAACAAAGACTCTTTGTACCAAAGGCAAGCGTCCAGTCTGGTGGACCCCAGCCATAAAAACTCTACAACAAAAGGAGGAAGCTACTACAAGATAGAGCAAAATCCTTAAAAGGTAAGACACCTTTAATCACTACAAGTAAAAACTAAGAGCTCTCATAAAATCATCCAAAGCAAACTTTGAGAGAAAAATAGCTAAAGACTCAAAAGACAATCATAAGGCCTTCTTTAGCTATGTTAGAAACCTGGGAGGAAACTCCCAGATATGCTCAGAACTAGTTCAAAATGATGTGAAGATTACTGATCCTACAGACATTGCCAACATACTGGCTGACAGGTTCAGTGCAAACCCCCAAAAGGAGAGATATCCATACCAAACGATTGCAGCCCCCCAAACATCTCTAACGTCCAAGTGAGAACTGCTCTCTCCAAAGCAAAAACACAGCATCCATGGGACCTGATGGTGTCCCCGGCTGTGTGCTCCACGAACTCAATGAGGAATTAAACCCACAGCTAGGACAGCTGTTTAATCATAGTCTCACCTCTGGATACGCACCCAGGAGTGGCGCACTGCGACAGTGGTCCCACTTCATAAAGGCGGTGCCTCCACCGACCCTGGAAATTACCGCCCATTAGCTTGACAAGCCTTATCTGCAAAGCCATGGAGAGGATCATAATGGATCTCATAAATAAAGACATAGGAATTTGCAGACTTTGGATCCAACCCAGTTTGGCTTTGTCAAAGGCAGATCATGCCTTTTAAACTTGGTTGACTTTTTCAAACAGTCACCAAAGCCATTGATGAGGGAAAGGCAGTCCATACAGCCTACCTCGATCTGGCGAAAGCTTTGATACAATACCCCACTCGGGTATCATTGAAAAACTCATCAGCTTAAATGTTAACCCATACATCACAAGATGGGTTGCAAACTGGCTGAGTGACAGAACCCACAGGGTCAGAGTTGCTGGCGCCATGTCAGACTCTAAGCCTGTCACAAGTGGTGTCCCACAGGGCTCAGTCCTGGGCCCACTCTTGTTTGGCATCTACTTTTCCGAAGTACAAGCAAACACAGGAGGGTTATGGCTGACAAAGTTTGCAGATGACTGCAAACTGGGCCGAGTCGAAAACACATCTGACACAGATATCCTTCAGAAGGGTCTCACAGAAACAGATAACTGGTGCCAGAGCCATGGCCTAAAGTTAAATGCCAAAAAATGCATAGTCATACTCTTCGGGAAAAACAAGGTTACCCCTAGCTACCATATAGGTGGCAATCCACTGAGCACTGAAGAAGTTATTAGGGACCTGGGGACCCAGGTTGACAGTAGCCTGTCATTCGACACCCATGTAGCTAAAGTAGTTAGGAAGACCTTCTACATTGCCCACCTTATCATGAAGGGATTCACATCTAGATCAAGGGAGGTCATAGTTTCCCTATGCTCATCGCTCATCAGACCAATGATTGAGTACAATGCCCCATTCGGAATGTATCTGACCTGACACTTGCAGCAGCTGGAGAGGCCACAAAAGTTCCTCACCAAAAGGATAAAGGGTCTCAAAAATCTGTCCTATGCTGCCCGACTGAAAGAACTTCAGCTCTATTCAGTCGCTTACCGCTTGCTCAGAGGTGACCTGTGCCTGACATACAAGGCCATGTCAAACCCAGATTTGATGAATATGCTTCACCTCAATAAATCTAGATCCGTCAGAGCCACAAGGGCGGGAGACTTAAACCTCAACACGGCTATTAATAGGACGTGCTGGAGGGATAGACTCATCACCCAAAGACTCCCTATGCTGTGGAACAAAATATGTATATGTGAGGCAGAGCACCTCGCTGGCCTTGTTCAAGAGAAATCTTGACCAATGGATGGGAGATCGCAGATATACCCCAGGGATTACCTCAGTGTCACTGCTCGACAGAGGCACAGCAAAATAATGGGTATAGTTCCCCATACTAAAGGGGTAGCGTAAGCCACAAAACTATGGGCTAGGCTTGTAAATGCCCTCGGGCAGATAGCCTAGTATAAACCTATGAAACCTATGAAACCTATCATGCCCTGGGATCTAAACTGTGTTTTGCAAGCTCTTACTTCTCCACATTTCGAGCCGGCTGCCACTTGTGAATTAAAGTTTTTGTCCTGGAAGGCAGCCTTTCTAATAGCCATCACATCAGCCAGATGGGAGTCAGAGATTCAAGCTCTCTCCATCAAACCCCCATATTTAATTTTTCATAAGGACAGAGTTTCTCTTAGACCTAATCCGTCCTTCCTTCCCAAGGTAACATCTACTGTGAATCACAATCAGTCTATTGAGCTGCCAGTGTTCTTCCCTCAATTCTCGAACAAGGCAGAGTTTAGATTTCATCAACTGGATATGCACCGACAATTACGATTCTGTCTACACAGGACCAAACACCTACGAAAATCTGACCAATTGTTTGTTTCCTTTTCATAAAATAGACTGGGTTCCCCTATCTTCAAGGTTACCATTTCCAGATGGATTTTGAATTGTATTTCCTTTATTTATTCTTCAGCGGGAAAAAATCTACCGTTCCCCGTCAAGGCTCACTCTACTAGGGCTGTTTCTGCGTCTCTGGCATACCTTGCCAGACTGTCTTTGGATGATATTTGTGCTGCGGCCACGTGGGCTTCCCCGCACACCTTTATTACTCATTACAAACTGGACGTGGCTTCTTGGGGGCCGGGCTTCTTTCGGTTCCACAGTCCTCAGGAGTATCTTCCTTTGAGCCTCCCAGGATAGAGGTGCTGGGGACGCTGTCCCGCGAGTAAGATTGTAGACGAGATTGGACTACATAACATCAAGAAGTTATGTACTCACCATAACGTTCGATGTATGTAGTCCATCTCGCCTCACATTCTTACATACCCTCCCACCTGCCCCCTTCCTGGAGGATCTGGAGGTTAGGATTGGTGCTAGAGTACCCTTCAATTGTAGTTGTTTTTTCTTATTCCCCTTGATAGTGTTCTACCTTAGTGGATTGTTGTTATGCATGAGGTGTTGATTGTTGGATTCGCAGCAACCTAGATCTGGGGTTATGGAGCAGTGCAGCATGGGATACCTGCTTGGCCCAGCCAGTGAGAGGCTAGTAAATAAAAGTTTGCTGAGTCGGAGCTGATATTCGGCTCCGAACTCGCGAGTAAGAATGTGAGGCGAGATGAACTACATACATCGAACGTTATGGTGAGTACATAACTTCTTGTTATGTAACTGCATACCCTCGTGTACATGCTTGCCTCCACTGGTTTATACCAAGACTTAATTCTCTAAGCTAATTGGGCACACCCAGTTCCTACAAGTCCCAGGTCTTTTGTGCTGCTTACACAATTTGGATTTTGAGCCTGGTGTTTGCTATTTGAAATTGTTTTGTTTAATGCTCAAACCACCAAAACCTTCACTGTTTCTTTGTGGTAACCAGATTACCAAACAAGACCAGCATAAATATTATTTGGCCAAATACAGACTGCTAAGGAGTTCCAGGTCTATATTAGATCCACGAAAAAACATGTCAGCGAACGGCTCTTTGCCGAATGCTAACCGTCAAAATCCTGCTCTGTGGAGTGGCCTTTTCAGCAAATTTTTTCCTAGGGGGAAAAAAATGCTTGTCCAGCATGAAACTTCATAAAATGTAAAACCTTCCAAAGAAGGGGGCTTTGCCCCCACACCCCCTCAACTAAATATACCAACTCCAAGATCACATACAGTGGGGAAAAGAGCAAATTCCCAATGATGGCCAAGCATTTTTCCACCTAGGAAAAAATTTGCTGTAATGGCCGTTCCACAGTGCAGGATTTCCGAGAGTAACATTCGGCAAAGAGCAGTTGACTGCAGAGTTTTTTTGCGGATCTAATTTAGACCCGTACTTCCACAAGTACTAATTCCTTAATCCAATCACAAAGGAGAAAATGCATCAAAGGCTAGAAGCCTACTTGGCCTCTCAAGCCAGGGCAGCAGTGGAGGGTAGTTAGCTGGGAGTTTGGTAGGGGGGTTCCTGCATGACCTCATTGTCTCAGGCAGTGATACCTGTAGAAAAAGGAAGGAACCAGCAACATAGAGATGAAATTAATTTATGGAAACAGTGCATGCAGTGCCATCAAAGGTTTTCTTAAGCTTTACGTAGTTTCCATCTGATTTTGAACCCAGTAACAAAATTCAGAGAATGAACACCAGAATTCATCAGTGTTGCTCCTTCTTCACTAAAGAAGGTAGGCTTTTATGCTCCAAGGACCCTGCTGCTACAGAATGCGATCCCATTCCAAGCTAGTGGAATGTCTCGTTAACTGAGATGAGAGGAGACTTCACCTCCATGTCTGACTACTCCAGTAGATCCCAGTATTTAGGTGGACATCAATGTTAACAGTTTAGGAGGTGACAGAGGTTACCAGGAAGTCTTGCCCTCATCAGACTTATGTTGGCAAGTTGAAGAAGTTCACAGTTTGCATGGAGAAGTACTCTTCTGTACCTCAGTAGTGAGTTTTCAGGTGAAACAGGGCTACCTCAGACATCTTTTCAGCTCTGATCTTGGTTGTTCCACAATTGAGGTGTATATTTCCACTGTTGTAACACATCCTGTGTGGTGAAAAAACATGGTCCATTACAGATTTCCCCAGCACTTGCTTAATGAGGTTCTGTATGTTTCTTGTGTCTTTGAAGAGCCCTTCTTTGCTTTGAAATGTACATTTTATGATTGAAATGTGTTCATCTTCCATTCATACTGGCTAGTTTGGCAGATTCAAAGTTTGATTCTTGGAAGACATCTGTCTTGGTGGTGTAACCTTTACCTAAAGGATCATTGAGTTACAGATCCTTATCTGTATAGACTCAGTTGTTCTTTTTTTCAAGGATTGCTTGACCTATAGTATTAGCATATAATGTATGACAAAAGCAGTTTTGGATCTGCCCATCAGTCAATCTCTTCAACTATCCATTTTCTTTCTTGGGCAGAATGGTTCTCCATGCTCTTGATGTACGTTTTCAGTTTTACTTGAGCACAAATAAGCTCAGGAGAACAGACTTGCTGTTCATCTCATTTGTTTCAGTTCAGCAGAAGCTGACTGCAGCTAACCAGTCCATATCAAAATGTGTTGCTAAGTGTTCCATTTTTTTTGTATCCGACTCATCCATTAGCCATTGCTGTCAAAGGCCACTCCACCATGGAACATTCTCCTTTCAGTGCCTGCTTCTGAAATGTATCCGTTACTTACGTTTGTTTAGTAGCTGCTTGCTTATTCCTTCAAACTTCACCAAGCACATCTGTTTGGATTGTGGTACCAGGAGTCAGGCATCATTTGATTCCTTTATCTTTAATTCTTTGATGTTAAGTTGTCCATCTCGCCTTCATTCTTGTTGGATGGGTTCGGAGCCGACCTCGGCTCTGACTCAGCCACTCTAAAAGCTCGAGAGTTGGTTCCACCGGCTCGAGGCTCCCCTTATATCCCACAATGCTAGGCGGTAATACCTCAGATCTCGTTTGCCGCTACAGCTATCGAGGTGTGTTGTTTCAACCGGCTTCAGGTTAGTGTAGAAAATAGTTTAAAAGTTTAGCTAAATCCCTTTTAAATTAGTTTTTGTTTAGTATCCCTTTACTTGAAAGGATTTTTTATCCCTTCTTCCTTGCTTTCGCCCTTTTACCACAAGAACTTATATGTTCTTCCCTTAGGCCTTCGGGCCCTCCATCCCTCCTTGGAGTGTATGTGTTTTTTGTAGGGACTGTTATAAATTTATAACTATCTAACTAAATTTATTTAGTTTAAATTAGTTTTATTTTAGTAAATAGTGTAATCGGTGTGTGGTGCTTGTGTGTGATTACACTTGTTCCTTAAAATGTCTAAGGAGTCGAAGGTCTCAGGCTTCAAGAAGTGTGACTCGTGCTGTCAGAAAATGTCTCTGACAGACGGTCACACTTCTTGTGTGTACTGCCTGGGACCTTTACACCTGCAGGACTCTTGTGCTGTATGCCATGGCTTCAGCCCTAGAGTCCTGCAGGAAAGAAAAAATAAACTCATCTTACGGGGCTTGCTTAAACCTGAGGGTCCCCCGACTGTTTCTTCGGACAAACCCTCTAAGGCTTCCAGGTCTTCGACTCCAGCATCTGAGTCGACACCTAAGGCGTCAAAGTCTGCTACTACATCGGCTCCGGCTGGAGCCGATGAGACTCGAGCTCTTATTTCTGTGGTTCCCTCTGCTCCGGCTGGAGCCGAGGTATTAGAAATCTCTGCGTCGGCTCCGATAATGGCTATCGGAACCGACATCTAGGAAGAGGTCTAGGTCACCGTCCCTTGGCTCCGTTCATTCGGCTCCAGCATCTCCCTTGCTGTCTGAACGGAGCCATAGATCTCACTCCTCTAGGTCATCGAGACTGTCTGACCATGACCTTCAGAGGGTAGTGAGTCGACTTCTTAAGTCCGAGGCACTGGCCCAAATGCTTCAGAGCCCGACTCATCAGTCGATGCTTAATCCTATTCCTCAAAATGTTCCTCCTCCGATTCCCTTGAGCTCAGAGCCGGGGCGTTTCGGACCCGAGACTGTGGTAGCGTCGGAGCCGATACAGTTGTCTTCGGCTCCGTCGTCGGCTCCGATTTCTTCCTTGGAAGAATCTCGGCGCCGGACTTCCCTCATCTGTTCCGAGGGGGTGAGTGGCATCGGACCCTTGTCCGACCCCGCTCTCCCTCTCGGCGCTTCGGCGCTGGTGAGTTCGGCTCCGACATCGGCCTCGGAACCATCACTGTCGGTTCCGAGGGAGGTTTTCAGCTTTTCGGAGCGGGGACCTCTGGCTCTGCCTGACAGGGGTGCTTTCGAGGTCATGCGGAGCATGTTGGAACCCTGCTTCAACTCCGCAGTCGGCTCCGTCCGTCCCTCCCTCTTCGGTGCCTCAGGTAATGTCTACTCACTCCCTCATCCCAGACCGCAGAGAGCCAGCTCCTCAAGAATCCCCTGTGGGGATCTCATCCTCTTCCGAAGCCTCTCCTGAATTGGCAAGGGAGCCCCCTAGGAAGAGAAAGTGCAAGAGGAAGCACATAGACTCACCTGAGTCTGTCACCTGTGACACGGATTTAGAGGATTCTGAGGGTTCCCCCCGTTCCCCTTCTGAAGATGTCTCCTTTGCAGACATTCTAGAGATCTTGAAACAGAGGGGAAATTGGCCAACCCTTAACCCTTCGGAGGATGAATCTGTGTATCTTGAGGCGTTCGGCTCTCGCCCTTCCACCTCCTGGGTGTCCCCCCCCTTTGACCCCCTTATGCAGGTGGTAGCAAAGAAGGCTTGGATGGCTCCTGACTCAGTGGACCCCACCCCAGGAGACCTTCAAAGTTTATTACAGCACCAGCAGACAAGCAATTTCTGACTAAGGGAGTTTCTGTGGATGCTATGGTGGTAGCTGCTGCCACTAAGAAGGAACTAGCTGATCCTTCAGTGCCTGTCCATCCCCCTAACAAGGAATCTAGGTCTATGGACAGGTATGGGAAGCGGATGTTTTCGTCAGCGACCTTTTTTATGCGTTCGCTGAACTACCTCTGTCATTTCACTCGTCTTCAAAGGGACTTGATCAAGGAAGCGAGTGAGATGTTAAAGGATCCTACGGCTGCGGGTTTTCAGGACAAGATGAACGCTCAGCTGGCTACCCTAAATTCTATAGCTAACTCCTCCATGCGCCTCATCTCATATGCGGCTGATGGAGCGAGCAGAGCCGCAGGGACAGGTGTGGCTTTAAGCCGGCATGCCTGGATGCGGCTATGCAATTTTGCGGACCCCTTTAAGACGTCTTTCACTAATTCCCCGTTTGATGGATCGTCCCTTTTTGGTCCTCAAGTGAAAGAAACCTTGACAAGGTGCGAGACGGATGGCAAAACTCTTTCTGCCGTCGGAGTCCGTTTTTCTACTCCTCCTAGGCCTTACCCCAAAGGCCAGAAAAGTGGGAAAATGTGGTTCCGCAAGCAATCTCAAGGGGCTTTGCCTGACGCACAGAGTCGGTTCCCCTCTAGAGGCAGAGGGGGGAACAATAATGGTAGACGTCGCCCTAGAGGCAGGGGGGGTCCGCAGAACCAGGGCAATCGAGAAACCTTTTCCGATAAGCCCTTCCAGCATCCCTGAGGTGTTGCCCGACTGTCCACCTTCGGAGGCAGTCGGGGGAAGATTATCACTGTACCCAGAAGCCTGGCGATCCCTAACTCAAGACAAGTGGGTACAGTCCATCATTTCCGAAGGCTATTCCATTCCGTTCTTTCGCATTCCAAATCAATCAAAAAAATCCCTTCCAGATGTTCCACCTGCTCAAAGGGGTCAAGCAGCATTAGAAATATCAAAGTTGCTTGCAAAAAGAGCCATTCAGCCAGTGCCAGCAGACCAGCAAGGATCCGGAATCTACTCCAAATTCTTTTTGGTTCCAAAGAAAACAGGGGACTGGAGGCCCATTTTGGACCTCAGCATCTTGAACAAGTCTGTCAAGAAAACAAGATTTCGGATGGTCACGTTGCAATCCATCCTACCCCTATTGGGAAAGGAAAACTGGATGTGCTCTATAGACCTCCAGGATGCGTACTATCATATAAAAATGAACAGACGCTCCAGGAGATTCCTCCGCTACAGGCTGGGAACCAGTCACTTTCAATTCAGAGCCCTGCCCTTTGGACTCACCACAGCCCCCCGGGTGTTTACCAAATGCATGGCAGTGGTGGCCTCTCACCTGAGACGTCAAGGATTCCAGGTGTTTCCATACTTAGACGACTGGCTCCTTACAGCTCCCACCAAGCATCTTCTGCTACTTGCCAGAGACTATACTTTTCGCATATTTCAAAAGCTAGGTATCTCAATAAATTGCGAAAAGTCTGTTTTGTCGCCTTGTCGTGCTATTACCTTCATAGGTGCAATTCTAGACACAGTCAACATGTCTGAGAGACTCACAGACCAAAGGATAGCAGACATACACAAACTAGTCTCCCTTCTTTTCCACAGCAACAGAATCAAAGTCAGATTAGTCCTAAAAGTACTGGGAATTATGGCGGCTGCTATCCCTTTACTTCTATTAGCCAGATTTCACATGAGAATCTTACAATGGATGCTCTTCACACAATGGTCATACCAACAACTTCCGATGTCCCACACCATTGTGATAACGCAAGCATGCAGGAATCATCTCCTTTGGTGGATTTCTTCCCCCCAGCTCTTCCTAGGAAGACCATTTGTCCCTCCCCCTCCGGTTGCTACTCTGACAACGGACGCCTCCCTGATCGGGTGGGGGGGCATTTTCAGGGCAGGACAGTCCAGGGCATATGGCAACCAGACGAACGCCACTTGCATATAAATGTTCTAGAGATGAGAGCAGTGCTTTTAGCATTGCAAGCCCTTCAAGACTCTCTTCCTTTGGGAACGATAGCAATTCAGACGGACAACATGTCTGTAGTGTGGTATATCAACAAACAAGGCAGAACCAGGTCCTACCCCCTATGTCGAGAAGCACTCAGACTGTGGCAATGGGCGATTTCTTCTCAGCGGTTTCTGATAGCAACGCACATCCCCGGAAAGTCCAATCTCATTGCGGACAAATTGAGCAGAGCTATTCTCATGCCTCACGAGTGGTCTCTGAAAAATTCAATCTTGGAGAAAATTTTTCTAAAGTGGGGCCAGCCTTGCTGCGACCTTTTTGCTACTCCCCAAAACAGCAAGTGCAAAGATTATTTCACCCTCTTTCCTCTACCAGGCCATCCCAGCAGGGACGCTCTAGTCCAAATTTGGCCCCGGGGACTTCTGTATGCATTTCCTCCCTTCCCACTAATTTCTCAAGTGATACAGAAAGCTATCGCTCAGAAGGCTTCATTGATCCTCATTGCCCCTTACTGGCCTCGACAGGTTTGGTTCCCTTTTCTACACCGTTTTCTGTTGGAGCAACCCTGGCATCTGGACCTAGTTCCAGATCTTTTGATCCATCAGTCGGGTCAGTTACATCGCTCCCTCCCCTCTCTGAACCTCACTGCTTGGTTCCTCCGATTCCAACCTTAGCCAGGCTTCCTCAAATATCTCACTCAGTTCGAGATATTTTAATAGCTTCCCATAAATCTTCCACCCGGAAGATTTATCTTAGTAAGTGGAAACGTTTCTCCTATTGGGCTCAAGGAAGGGACATAGATCCTTTCACTGCTCCCATTCAGACGGTCCTTGATTTCTTAGCCGAACTATTCCACACAGGTTCGTCTCCATCTACTCTTAAGGTTCAATTGGCAGCTATATCTAACTTTCATGTGGGCATCTCGGATTCTGCCATCATGTCTCACAAGCTTTGCAAAGCTTTCTTGAAGGGAGCTTTTCTTCTCAAGCCTCCTATAAGAAATCCTCCTCCTTCTTGGGACCTTAATTTAGTTCTCACATCTTTGATTCTCCCCCCTTTTGAACCTGCAGCTTCCTGTTCAATGAAATTGCTATCCTGGAAGACGCACTTTCTGGTAGCCATTACTTCGGCTAGAAGGGTCTCAGAGCTTCATGCACTCTGCAGTCGATCACCATATCTTTTGTTGTATAAGGATAGGGTATCCTTACGGACCAACCCCTCCTTTTTGCCTAAAGTAGCCTCTGCAGCAAATCTAAATCAAAACATTGACCTTCCTGTGTTTTTTCCTAACTATTCTAACAGGTCTGAACAAAAATTACATTGGCTAGATGTTCATCAACAATTAAGGTATTATTTGGATAGGACCAAACAGACCAGAAAAGCTGACCAATTGTTTGTTTCTTATGCAGAAGGCAGAAAAGGCCTTCCAGTTTCGAAAGTATCACTCTCCAGATGGCTTACATCCTTGATTTCCTTTGTGTATGAGATTAGACACCAGAAGTTGCCTAACAGACCTAAGGCTCATTCTACTAGAGCCTTGGCTACTTCTATAGCTTTCCAAGATAGGCTGCCTATTGATACGATTTGTGCAGCAGCTACATGGGCTACTCCTCACACTTTCATTTCTCATTATAAGTTGGACCTAGCTTCTAGACACAGAGCTAATTTTGGTTCCACTGTACTCAAGAGTCTGTTCCGATAGGCCACCCGGGACAAGGTGCTAGGGACGCGGTCCCATCCAGCAAGAATGAAGGCGAGATGGACAACTTAACATATAGAAGTTATGTTCTTACCATAACGTTCCATGTTAGTTGTCTTCTTCTCGCCTTCTTTCTTGCGTCCCACCCTCCTTCCCCCTAGCCTGGACAGACCTAGAGGAGTTTGATTGTGACCTTTCTTCCTACCACCTCTATTGTATATATGTATATACTATACTGTGTATATATTCCTTCATCAGGTTTTAGGTCACCTTCTTTCTGTCATTTTATAGAGGTGGGTTTCCCTTTTCCAGTAGTTCTGGATTTCTTTTTGGCAGGGCCTAGCTTACAAACGAGATCTGAGGTATTACCGCCTAGCATTGTGGGATATAAGGGGAGCCTCGAGCCAGTGGAACCAACTCTCGAGCTTTTAGAGTGGCCGAGTCGGAGCCGAGGTCGGCTCCGAACCCATCCAGCAAGAAAGAAGGCGAGAAGAAGACAACTAACATGGAACGTTATGGTAAGAACATAACTTCTATTTTCATTTTCTACCAGGGGTGATTTTTGTGAGGTGCCGCTTGGGATTCTTTCTGTCACTGAGTCATTGAGAGTGACCTTCAGAATCAGATATAACAGATATATGTATCAACCATATTGAATGCTGTGGGAAATGGTCCTGTGCATTTTATATTGATTAACCTAATGCTGTTCCTTTTTTTTTTTTTTGATGGTCTTCATCCAGATTCATTGATAGATCTTTCTATAAGCTGAAGAAGTATATAATTTTGTTCTGATTTCTTTGTAGGTTTGTTCGTTAAATCTGTGTACACGGGCTAGGTTTATCCTCGGAGCTCAGTGCACAGTGTCTTCATCTGTGCCAGTGGGGGGCAGTCACATTTCCAAATGACAGAGTTATAGAATAAAGGAATCATATGGCAAGACCAAAATCTGTGTAGAAGAAATCCAAAAATGTCCTACTGCAGAGGGTGTTCTGACAGATCAGCTGGTATGGTGAAGCCAGATACCAGTTACTGGTCTATGATCCCAGCAGAATACACTTTGCTGACCTCTCAGTCTCTTTTGCCTCCCCAGGTACACATTTTTTTCACAGCTCTTTTAGTTAATATTGGTTTTGTATTTTGACAAGTACTCAAGTTCTTGGACTGTTATTGAAATGGAGGGATAGAAGAACGTGTGTAATGGCACCAGCCAGAAGTGACCACCTCCCTCCATATCTAAGTGAATAAAGGTCCCTGTGCATGACAGTGACAAAAGCGATCAATATCTTCCTTTCCCTTCATTGTAAGGATCACTGCAGCATTAGGAATCATAACATTCCTAACAGTGACATTTTAGACATTTCAGTGTTGCTCATTATGTATCTGCCAGTCATTAAAAGGCATTTCCTATCATTCCAGAGAGATCATTGTACCACTTCATATTTCACTGATCTGACCATCAACCTCCTTTTTTTTTTTCTCCAATTTATGTAGGGTCAGTGTGTTCCATCAGCTGTTTCCACCTCTGTTGATTAAGAATCATTCACCTACTTTCTTCGACATTCATGCCTTGCTGTAACAGGCTTCTGTCAGGAAGTCCATCCACCACTTGGCTGAATGTTCACAACCACGTGCTCTTTTTGTCTGTCCTAAATCTGCTTGACTAAATTGTCTGCTTTCTTGCAATGTATTCACACCACTGTAATCTGTTCTCCTTGACCTACTATGTAGTTCATAGCTTCATAGGTATTTACTAGGCTAACGACCTCAAGAGCCTTTTTAAGCCTAGCCATGCATCTCAAATCTCTGACAAGTTCTGATACCACTGATAAGTGTAAGCATGGGTCTGAGAGATGAACCATTTACAGGTTACCTGTGTCCGTTAGAGACATAGGTGCCAAACCAGGGATGAATTTCCGGTTTCCCATCCAGTTGTCCAAGTTGCACTTGAATTGGGGTAGAGATGAATTCTGCTTCACATAGATGGGGAGCCTGTTTCATAGACAGGGTAGTCTCTGTGATACATAGCCATCTCTCCAGCAGGTCCTATTTATATTACAGGCAAGGTTTAAGTCTTTAGAACAGGTAATTCCGGTACTGTTTGTTTTGTGGATATGCAGGAGGTCCATCAGAGTGGGGTCTGATAATGCCCTGTATGCCATGCATAGATCTCCCCTCAGAAGCCTGTAGGAGACAGAATACAGGGATAGGGTCTTGAGGCGGTGTGCATAGGATATATTACTTACTCCCTGTGTTCTTTTAGTGAGGAACCTCTGTGGACGTTCCAGTTGTATTTGCCTCGTTAGGTACATACCAAAGAGGGCATTGTACTCCATGATTGGTCTGATGAATGCCGAATACAGTAGAACAGTGACTTTCTTGGACTTAGATACCATACTTTTGTTTATATGTTATACAACATAGAATTATTTCCTCACCACTGTAGGCATGTGATGATCAAAGGCTAGATTACTATCTATGTATCTCTAAGTCCCTGACTACTGGGTCAATTCTAAGGGGTGTGTTGACAATATTTTAGTTACCAGGGATGGATGACCTCCCATAGGATACTGTTATGCATTTCTTGGCATTTAGTTTTAGTCCATGGCTCTGACACCAGTTGTTTCTGTGTCAGCCCCTCCTGGAGAACATTTGTGTCAGTGTGAGATTCATTGACAGCTCCTAATTTACAATCATCTGCAAATTTAGTCAGCCAAAGACCGACTTCTAAGAAGTAAATGCCAAAAAGGAGTGGTCCACGGACTGATCCCTGAGGGACTCCACTTGTGACTGGCCTCTTTGTAGAGGTGGACTCCCCATTTCTAACCTCTTGGCTCCTCTTGGCTCCTGTCTGTGAGCCAGTTGGCTATCCACCAGGTGACATATGGGTTTGTACCTAACCTCTTGAGTTTAACAATGCCCTAGTGGGTTATTTTGTCAAATGCCTTGGCCAGGTCAAGGTAGGCAGTGTGAATAATTTTGCCCTCATCCATTGCTTTGGTGACCTTCTCAAAGAAGTCCATGAGGTTGAGTAGGCATGATCTGCCCTTGACAAAGCCTAACTGGGTTGGGTCCAGTGTCTGGAGGTTTACTATGTCTCTATTGATAATCCCCATGATAATTCTTTCCATGGCTTTACATACAAGATTGGTGAGACTTATGGGTCTGTAGTTTCCAGGGTCTGTAGATGGCCCACCTTTGCGCTGAGGGATGACTGTTGCCTTTCTCCATTCATGAGGCATGAAGCCTGTCTGGAGGCTACAGTTAAACAGTAATTCCAGAGGCCCGGATAGGTCATGTTTCATACTATTTAGAAGGCATCCTGTGATATTGTCTGGGCCCATTGATGCAGTGTTCTTGGTCTAAGAGAGAGCATTAAGGACCTGTTCCCTAGTGATAGTAGGGAGTTATATTTCCTGAGGGAAGATTGAGGGGGAGAGAGGAGTAAATTGGAGTTGAATTTATAAGCCAGGAGGTTTGTTGTATCTTCTGGCTCAGTATAAGTGGCTCTATTTACAGTAAGCTCTGCACATAATTGTATACTGACTTTGAGGTTGCAAACATAGCTAAAAATGCTTTCTGGTTGTCCTTGGCCTGGGAGGCCAAACTTACTTCAAATCTGGCTTTGGTAGACTTTATTTGTCCTCTGAGGTATTTGTTTAGTTGATGAGAGTGCTTTTATCCTGCTGAGTGCTGCACCTCCTAATTTTAGTCATGATTTTCTTCCTTCTGTTACACATCCAACTGATTTTGTGATTCCACCAGGGTGGCTTCTTTTTTGAGTTAGTTCCTTGCTTCTTCCTGGTGGGTACGGCCTCTACGCAGCTATTAACATGCTTGTACAGGGTTTCTGTGAACAGTTCTGCCTAGGCAGAAGTGTTCTCAGGGTTTATGGGATCTTGAAATTTTGCCAGGTTTTCACTTAATAGCAGAATGTTAGCCTTAGAATAGTTCCTGAATATTCCAGGTTTAGCTGGGGGTCCAGGTTTTATTTTTACTTCAAAGGAGACCATATTGTGGTCTGACCTTAACAGGGAAGGCATTACAGGAGGGGGTGTGCAGCAGTCTTTCATATTAGTAAGGACC
Source organism: Protopterus annectens (assembly GCF_019279795.1). NCBI lineage: Eukaryota > Metazoa > Chordata > Ceratodontiformes > Protopteridae > Protopterus > Protopterus annectens. Next base: position 163,903,137 of record NC_056743.1, on the reverse strand, counting down.
AGATCCAGTATGGTTGCACCCCTGGTTGGTGTATTGACTATCTGGTCCAGGGAGTTTGTGTTTACAAAATCCAGGAATCTGTGTGCATGTACATTTGGTGTCATACAGGATAGCAAATTAATAGTGGGGTAATTAGTCATCCATGAATATGGTATTGGGTTGGATAGTTAGTGTTTCTAATACATTTAAGTACATGGTATAGGTTTCCTGGGTCGTAGAGGGGGACCTATAGCTTGCAAGGAAGTGGTATTGGATTTTACCTAGGGTGATTTGAACATGGAACAGCTCAAGTGCATTGTTCTGTTTTGACCAGCCTTGAAGTATATTTATTTTTGATGTAAATAGCGACACCACCACCTTTATTCCCTGCCTGTGAAGTAGCTGGCCTAAATGTGTAGAAGGGATTATAACCTTGCACTGTTGGTGTGCTCTACGCTACTTGAACTACGTCTCAGTGACTGCACAGACATCAACATTCTCTAGGGTAAAAAGAGCTTCTAGGGAGTGGAGATTTTTGTTTAGACTTATAGTATTGAGCAGTAATACCTTTAGTTGGTGCTAGTCTGGCTTTAGCTCTGATGTCTTCATTTCTTCATCAGGCCCACTGTGTGCATCCTTCTACCAGTGTAAGACACTTCATGGCGGTCACCTTTTCTGCTCCACCCTAGCCCTGGCACTTTTTGCCAGCTGGCTCTGGAGCACCTCTGATTTTAACTTTGACCTCCTTATTTAGATTCCCTTTCCGTCAATCAGACCTCCCTGATATGTGTGGCTGTTAACCAGTTCCATTATTTTCCCTTAATTCTCAGTGTTTAGTTTCTTCTGATTTCACCTATGACCACCGTCTTATGTGTACTCAGATTATCCCATGTACCTTAAGTTTTTCATTTCAATCACTTGTCATTTGCTGAGGTTCCTGGTCAGGGTCTGATGCCTCTGTACTGCCTGTAGTTAGGGATATGCAGCTTTAAAACATGTCTCAGTGACCACATGTCATTCTAACAACTTTTCATCTACCCGTGATTTTGGACCTTTATCTTCCCATTATTTTGGCTTGCCCTAAGAGGTTGAGAGGTATGATAAGCAAATTGTGCTGAGATGGCTGTTGCACTTTTTTTTTTTGCGGTAACAAATATAAGGTGCAATAAAAGATAATTTCACTTGGAACAGCAGTTACATTTATTTTATTTATTTTACATTTGTTGACTGGGCTAGTCTAACTGGATATATGTCCATTTTCAGTAGAGGCCCGAGGAGAAAAGCTCCAAGTCGTGTGCAAAATTACAAAGAGAAAATACAGAAATACAAAAATACAAACAAAGGAAAATAAAAAACTATTTTTTTTATTTTTATTTTTTTTAGTAATAGCAATAGATAACATTCTTATAACAATATAAATTTGAAATAAACATTCTGATAAACAATATAAAGTTTAATATTATACTGTGTTTGGCAAAGAGATAGGGTAAAGCTTCCAGATTAGATGTAGTATACATACATAAAGATGAAAGAAAAAAAAAATATTAGTGAGACATAGGAGAGTTAATCTGGATTAGTACAGGAGCATAGCCAGTGTGTTTTGAGATGCAATTTGAGTTTCTTTTTAAATACTGTAGAAGACAGAGAAGTAAGAAAAGTAGGTAGTAAGTTCCATAGCCTTCCAACTGTGTTAGAAAACAGGGCGTTGCCTGCTGAATTGTTGGATCTGCAAATGTTAATAAGAAGTTTGTTGGATGAGCGTAAGTTTTTAGGATTACTGTTAGGGGTGAAGAGGCTTGAGAGTATTGGAGTGTTTGAGGGTTGATAGAGGATCTTATGGGTTATCGTAATAAGGAGAAAGTGCAGATGGTGTAGAAACTCTAGCCATCCAAGTTGCTTTAGATTAAGGCAGTGATGAGTTCTAAAGGGGGAGGCAGTGGCAAATCTGGCTATATTGTTATGGGATGTTGCTAGTTTGTTGAGGTTGTTCTTAGAAAGATTTGTATATATGGGTGAGGCATATAGTAAAGTAGAGATTAGGTGAGTTCTAGCAATAGCAGCCCTGGCTTCAGGTATAAGAAAGGGTTTGATTCTATAGAGGGATCCAAGTCTCTTGTTGACTGTTTTTATAGTGTTGTTAATATGCAAGTCAGAGTTAAGGTTATTGTCAATTGTTATTCCTAGGAGTTTAGTAGTTGGGTCAGTATTGGTACAAGTACTATTGTTACATGTGAGTGTGAAATGTGAGGGTGTGGACTTACGGGTTGGAGAGAAGAGTAGCAATTTAGTTTTTTTGGGGTTTAGGAGGAGGCAACGGTGTGTGAACCATTCTTCGACAGTATTAAGTGTTTTCTGGGTAAGGGTTTGTATGCTGAGCAGATGATAGTAGAGCCATGTGCATATTGAATGCATGTTGTGTGTGGAATTGATAACTGAAGGTCATTAAAGTAAATTGAAAATAGCAGTGGTCCTAATATGGAGCCCTGAGGGACACCTAGGGAGACAGGAAGGAGATCAGAAAGGTTATTGTGCCAGAGTATTGCCTGCTGTCTGTTTTCAAGATAAGGTTTGAACCAGTTAATGGCTGAGGGAACAAGTGATAGAGACTTCATTACATGTAAAAGTAGTTGGTGATTTACCATGTCAAAAGCTTTGGATAAGTCAAGTAATACTGCTGAGGAAAGAATACTATTGTTGTGGTTTTTGTTTATACAGTCTGTGAATGATAGCAGGGCAGTGATGGTACTGTGATATGGTCTAAAGCCATGTTGACTGTTGGCCATTAAGTCATTTTGGAGGTGATTAAGAAGTTGCTTATGAATACACTTTTCCATGATTTTTGCCAAGGGAGAGAGCAGAGCTATAGGACGGTAGTTGGAGAAGTCATAGGAATTGCCACCTTTGTGTAATGGAATAGTATGAGAGATTTTCCAGATGGATGGGATATTGCCTTCGCTAATTGTTTTATTGATCAAGACGGATATGGGGTAGGCAATGGCTTTAGCACCTTTTTGAAGATATTCTGCTGGGAGTTGGTCAGCTGAGGGGGTGGTAGGTTTTAGTCTTTGGAGGAGGGAACATATGGTAGAAGTAGAGACAGGTTGTAATTGAAATGACGGGGGAGTGACTGAAGATAAAGTAGGAATATTAGATGTATCAGGAGATAGGTGGTTGGCAAGAGATTGGATGGCATTGGTAAAGAAGGAATTAAAGGCATTGGCAGTATGAGTGGGATTATCAGGGTTGGATCCTAGTGGGTTGGGGTGATTGTTTGTCCAGGGTAAAGAAGTTTGTTAATAGTGTTCCAAAACTTTTGTGGTTTATTTTGATGTACCTGCTGTAAACCTTTGTCTAGTATGATGGCTTTTTTAGTACTATTTCTAAGTTGCCTAAAGGTCTGGTGATCAATTGGATTCTTAGTCTTTCGCCACTTTGTCCAGGTTTTGTTTCTCAGAAGAATTTTTTGTCTAGTATCATTGGAGAGCCAGGGGGCCGGTTTTGTTTTACATCTAACAGAACGTGCTGGGGCATGGCGGTTCAGGATGGTTAAGAATGTGAAATTAAAATGTGCTACCGCTTCATCTAGTGGGAGAGATTTTAGTAGTGACCAGTTACATTGAAACAGTTCTGTCTGGAAAAGTTCAGGATTAAATTTCTTACTGTTGCATACTGTTCTGACAGTGTAAGGATAAGTTAGGTTGGTTTTATGTCTTATGATATAGGTGAGGGTGTGGTCACTTAGGTCATCTGGGAGGGTTCCTACTTGGTATGTTTGATGAGGATTGGTATGTTTGATGAGGATTGTTAGTAAGTATCCAGTCCAGGGTGCTTTCTTTGTTGTTGGGTTTATTGGTTCTGGTGGGGGAGGTGATGGTTTGTGAGAAGCCATATAAGTTAATATGGGTGGTTGGGTGGGCATTAATACAGGACTGCCAGTCTATGTTAAAGTCTCCTAGGATTATGGTTTCCCAGCTAAGAATGTTTTCAATGGTATTTATGTTATTTCCTGGGGGCATGTATAAACAAATAACATGTATGGCTTTGCAAGAGTTGATTTGAAGTTTGGAGATCAGTATTTCAGCTCTGTTGTCTAAAGGTGGATTAAGGTCAATAGTGCTAACTTGTAGTTCTGTTCTATATAAGATTGCGACCCCTCCTCCCTTTTTGGTGGTCCGGTCATTTCTTATGATATTGTAACCAGGAGGGGTTACGTCATTGTCTTTAACAGTAGGTTTTAGCCAAGTTTCACATAAGCATAGTAGATCAAATTGGTGGATGTTTAAGAGGGTGTGAAGCTGAGGACTTTTATTGTTAATGCTACGTATATTGAGATGTGCTAAGAGGAGAGAGTTCTTAGGCTTTGGTGGGGTTAGGGAGCTTATGTTATAAGTATTACATTTTCCAGAGGTGGAGTTATAGTTTGGGCCAGGGTTAGGATGTATGTCTCCATGGGTTAGGATGTATGTCTCCATCTAGTAGAGAGTGAAGGTATGTTAAGTGCTGGTGGTTAAGGTGTTTACTAAAGTTGCCGGGTAGGTTTTTGGTATTTAGATAGGAATGTTTGATGGGTGTAAGTCTATGGTATTTAGGAAGAAGGTAGCAGGGTTTGTATAAGATATTTAGGAAGTTAGGAGAGAATGCTAGTGGAGGTGTAGAAGTATGAAAGGCAGCCCAAAAGTCCGTAGAAACAATTTATTGGAAGTACAGAATGACCTTAAGCGCTTTTCGTACGTACAATGTACGAACCTCTTCAGAAAACTGTACAAGTGAAAGCACACCATTTAAATAGCCTCCTTTTAGTCAGCTGATAATACGCCCCTTGCTCATCTCTGAATAAAAGGTGCAGCAACATATTAATCCTGTTAAAAGGAAAAACAGAACGAACTATAATACATGTATATCTATATATAATATATATAAACATCAATAACTTAAAAAATATTAATAATAATAATAAACTCTCCCCACACAATATATAACAAAAAATTAAAATTACTCCACCCGTGAAGGAGCTCTACGTACTGCTTCTAGCTCTCCCTCTAATTCTGCAGCTAGTATTCCTTGCGGGCAGAGACAGCTTCCTTCTCCAGTGATGCAATCGAATTTTAATACTGGAAGTAATGGGGCACAGATTAACGATAGTGTCGGATTGGATTCTATAAATGATATTCACCAGGCAAATGGTGCCGCATTCCCGGACAGTAATGGAGTGATTAACCCTGGGCTTATTGGATTACCAAACCTAAACGACTGGCTAAATACCGCCAACGGATGGCATTCTAACAACGCAACCAATTGATTGGTGAGTCCGGCTAGGGATGATAACAATATTACTGATTTATTGAATACCTTTGACTATATATTACTTAAATTAAAAAAATATGCGCTTGAAATTGATTATTTCAATGAATGTATTAGACTTCAAATAGTTCCTAAAGGACTACGGATATGGCAATATCCGACTGGGCTAGTCCCTAATTCCAACTTTCATTTAGATTTAATTAAGTTGTTTAATAAACAAGGGCTGGAACTTATAGATATGATGAAGTCTAATTATATACTAATGAATGAAGAATTGAAAGATAATATTTCTTTACTTGATACTCAAATCAAGTCACATCCTGACTTTCCTAGATATAAATTTGAGTCCTTGAGAATTTTTGAAACAATTGACGCTTTTATTTTTAAAGCCAGATTGACAAAAAATAAAAAAATACAAAGGGATTGCCAACAATATGATCAAGGCATAGCCTATCCTACTCCCCCACCAACTCAGCAGTGGAATACATCAAAATCTAGATTGGGGCCTAATGTGGGCTCCTTTCCTCAACCAGTAATTAGTCAATCTGGTTTCAATTCTGAAGATCAAACTACTGTGGCCCAATATAGGTCAGATTCTGCTGACTCGAATCAGCCCACCCCTTCTACATCTTCTGCAAATAGTGGGTTTAATAATGATGGTGGCTTAAGAAGGAGCGAACGCTTACAAAATCAAAGCAAGAAAAACAAGAATATTTCTTCTCCAAATAATAATGTACCCCCTAATAACATTCGCAGTAATTTTAGACAATCGAATTTTCAGAAGGGGAAAGGACAGACCAAATGGAACCAGAGGAAGAGAACCGGCAAATGGAAATAGTTGATGGGGACCATATGCCTACTTACCATATTATAAAGAACATTGAGGGTGACTTTTCCATTTACAATTATTCTTCTATGTATGTGCCAACAGAATTGGCAAATCTCTTAGCCAAGGGCCTTACTTTTGTGCCTTTGAATAACATCAACATCACTAACTGTATTTTGGACTTGAAGTTGTATGTTCAAAAATTGAATTTGGCACTGCTTTTGGGGAATACTTTCTTAAGCAGTAAGGGTGTGCATAGAGTTCCTAGCACTTTTAATCCACCTTTGCATAACACTTTAATTCTGTATGAGAAAATGTGTGAATTAGATCTTAGATATTTCCACCATACAGGTAATAACAACTATAGGAAGAGTAACCTTACTATAGATGAAGCTGATTGGTTAAAATACTTGTGTGATTCCAATGTTCGAATCATGAAACCTGATAAAGGTGGGGGCCTGGTCTTTATGGACCAGGTTGATTATGTCAACAAAGTGGAATCCATGTTACTAACGGATTCCTATGAACAGGTTTCATTAAATGAATATAACCAAGCTATTAACAGAGTTAAAGGTTACATTAATGATTTATTTATAGAGCAAAAGATCAATATTGATACGTACAATTATTTGGTTATGCCTTCACCCATTGTGCCTATTCTGTTTGGAATACCAAAAATCCACAAAGACTTAACTGACCCCCCATTTAGGCCTATTGTGAGTGGAAGAAATAGCGTGACTTACGCCTGTGCTAAAGTAGTTGATGAGCTTCTTAAAAAATATGTCATTCTTGAACCAACTATCTGTAAGGACTCATTGTCATTTTTGCAGAAAATTAATGAGCTTCCCTTTAATGAAAATGTTAACCTACTCACAATAGATGTTAAGGACCTTTATACTTCTATCCCACAAGATTTAGGAATTGAATGGGTATCATTGAACCTTAGAAGGATGAATGCTTCACCCTCTGAAATTTGGCTTATAGAGGAACTACTGAGTATAGTTCTAGCTCATAATTATATTGTTTTTAATAACAACTTTTATCATCAAAAGAGGGGAGTAGCTATGGGCTCTCCCTGTGGTTCAAGCTTTGCCAATTTGGTCATGAGTTTTTGGGAGAAAGAATTTGTACTTGTGGAAACAGATTTAACTTCTAAAATAATATTTTACACCAGCTACCTGGATGATATTTTCATCTTATTGGATAGTGATATGGAAGAGGCAAAACAACTTATTGATTATTTTAATTTGAGCACTCGATTTCTTGAATTTACTTTTAACTATGATGAAAAAGAAATCGCGTACTTAGATGTTTTTCTTATGAAAAACTTAGTGTCTCAAAGGTACGAATCCAAAATCTATAGGAAGTCTTCGTATTCTAACACATTTCTTCATTTTACCAGTGCCCACCCACTGCATCAAAAGAAGTCTGTGGTGAAAAGTCAGGCAGTTAGGGCAGCAAGAATGGTTAGTAATACTGAAGACTTCTTGGATGAATGTAGAAATTTAAAAGATATGTTCCTTAAAAGAGCATATCCCCATGAATTTATAAATAATATATTAGAGGAGGTTATAATTAAAAGAAAATGTGGCTTTTATAAACCTATAATAGCTGAATGTGCCACTTCCACTACCCCTTCTGTAATATCTACTGGTCGGGATACATTACATCCGATAGATGATACAGATATATCTTTACCTTTTGAATATAGCCTTACCCTCACTTATTGTTCCAATTTTGCTACATTAAAAAACATTTTTTTAAAAAATTGGAGCATTTTGAAGGAAAATAAGGATGTAATATCTAGAGTAGGTACTACACCTAAATTTACAGTTAGGCATGATATGAATTTTAAACAACTTCTAGATGGTATTAATAATAGGCCTGGTATTAGAAATGGCCAAAAGACAATGAATATTTGTGGCAATTGCCTGTACTGTAAGCTAATAATAATAGGGAATTCCATTAACATACAGGAATCTACTTTAAAAAGTAAATTCAAAACTAACTGCAATTCCAAAATGGTTGTGTATGTTGCTAAGTGCCAGTTATGCCCATGTTTTTACGTGGGCAAAACAATTCGACGACTTAGAGATAGAATATACGAGCATACTTATAACATCAGGAAAGGGTCCCTTGATAATGCATTAGCTAAACACGTGTTTGAATTTCCTACACACAGTTTTAAATTTTGGATATTGGATCAACTTTTACCAAACATTAGAGGTGGCCCTATTGAATTGCAGTTAGAACGTTTGGAATTATTATGGCAAATTAGATTATTTTCGTATTGTTGGCCTGGCTTGAATGATGTTTGTTCGATCATGGCTATTTTGAAGTTGCGTAGCCTTAACAGGTAGTTAAGATAAGAACTTTATGAGGTTCATGCATTTTGTTTCATATTATCTTTCAATATGGTTTTTAATATATATATTTTTTACTATTAGTCAATTCTTTATTAATATTTAATTTTTCATATTTTTATTTTCATTTAGGGAAATTAAGTGTATATTTACCATCATATAGGAAGGTTTTTTATAGATATAATATAGTTTATTTTTATATTTATGTATAAAATATATTTTTAACACAGTTTATAATAGGATTAATTAATAAGTACCTAATAATATGTTTTTTATATATATATATAACACATTATACGTACATATATATATATATATATATATATATATATATATATATATAATTTTTATTTTTTGTTATATATTGTGTGGGGAGAGTTTATTATTATTATTAATATTTTTTAAGTTATTCATGTTTATATATATTATATATAGATATACATGTATTATAATTTGTTCTGTTTTTCCTTTTAACAGGATTAATATGTTGCTGCACCTTTTATTCAGAGATGAGCAAGGGGCGTATTATCAGCTGACTAAAAGGAGGCTATTTAAATGGTGTGCTTTCACTTGTACAGTTTTCTGAAGAAGTTCATACATTGTACGTACGAAAAGCGCTTAAGGTCATTTTGTACTTCCAATAAATTGTTTCTACGGACTTTTGGGCTGCCTTTCGTGTTTTTATCAGCCTAGTTTTTGTTTTGGTTCCAGGAGGTGTAGAAGTATATTTGGAGGGGAAAGGAAAGGTGGAGTGTAATGGTTGTTCATAGGAGGTTAGGAGATAGGCAGTTATGAGAGAAGGAAAGAGTAAGAGCAAGAGAAGTGAATGGAATAGGTTTGGAGTGGGTAATTTGGACATGATGGGAATAAAAGTGGGAGGAGAGTTAGTGGTAGGGAAAAACATAGGCTGGTACAGGGAAAAACGTGTTAGAGGAAATTTGTAAGAAGAGGAATGGGAAGAGCTGTTTGGGTAAATTAATGTGATTGGAGTAAGAATTTTAGGGGTGTGGTCTTGGAGGAATATAGCTAGGAGTGCTGGGGGCGGGGTAGGGGAGCAGAGTGAGCCCGTAGGGCGAACAGAGCGGGATCAGACAGAGGAGTATGGAAGAGAAATGTGTAGAATAAAATGGCAAAAAAGCTGGTATAAAGGCGCCACCTAGTGGTCAGCTACCTAATTACAAGTATGTAAGTCAGCTACGGGGGTATCTAGTTGAGGGAGAAAGGGAGATGAGTTTGTGAGTACTAGGAGGGTAAAATATGAACAAGAGTGGGGAAGAAAAGGGGAAAGGAATATATGGCTAAAAGATATGAGTAGGGGTAAGAGGAATGCTAGAAGAGGGGGGTAGTTTGGCTGCTGGTTGCCCTGACTGGGGTCTTGCCTAACCTAGCAGTATATTTAAAACAACGTTATGGATACAGTCTTTTAAGTAGGGACCACATACTTTCACTGTCTTTTCAGGGAGGTCACCCAGGGAGCTGGTAGTGAAATTCTTTGCTCGGTATTAATTCCTTGGGCAATAGGCAGAATACATTCAGTTGGTTAGGTGCAGGGACATGTGGGAACTCGAAGGTTTCACTGTCTTTTCAGGGAGGTCACCCAGGGAGCTGATAGTGAAATTCTTTGCTCGGTATTAATTCATTGGGTAATAGGCAGAATACATTCAGTAGGTTAGGTGCAGGGACATGTAGGAACTCGAAGGCTGGTACAAATGGAGAGAGAGAAACAGGTAGTGAGGCAAATAGTACAGTAGCTAGACAGCATAAGCAAAAACAAAATGTTTATTTATTCTCAGAATCATGTGTAGGTTCAGTAGGAAAAAAATACAGTATTCTATTTGTGCAGCAGAACTCATAACAGTGTAAACTTTTAGCAGGTATGTCTAAGAAATTACAAAATAGTAGCACTTTAACATATAGTTAATGCCAGTTCATTACATATTAAGACTGTAGCATATAGTTAATTCCAGTTCTTAACTTTGCCTGTACTGACTCTTAAGAGGGTGCAGCAGGGTAGAGATAAAGCTACTGTTTTTTAAATGTGAGGTAAGCTTTGATGTAGGATAAATATTCAACTACTTCAACTAATGTAGCCACTATAGTGGGAGTAAAGAAGATACACAGTGATTATGTGGTAAGCTAGCTACGTTCTAACTAAAGGGAAAGAGTAGCACCAATGGTGTTTCTCGGCTCTGTAACAGTGGAGGCTGTTTAAAACTAAGCCTCAAGCACTACGTCGTTTGGAGCTAGTATATGTAAAAAAAATTCAGTCAACATAAAGGTTGTTTATCTACTTAGGCAATAAAGAAAAGGAAAAAACTCTGTGAGTTAGGAGCTTTCTTATACCCTAGACTGTTTTAATAGCTCTGCGGCAAAGGAGTCGCCAGTTAAGTTGCCACGTGTAGAATGCTAGGTTAGCGTTCACAGCAAAATGAAATAATGTATTCCGGTCAATCCCTAGATAATGTCAGTAAACAAGTATTAGGTACTGGGAAATCCATTAGAACGGAGCAGTTCACGTAAATGTGTGAAATCCCCTATTTGTATACAGCACTGGAAGTTACTGTGTGTGTGGCCGATTTAATCTATTAAAAGCACTACGCCATCCAGCTAAGCAAGCTCTACAGACAGGGTAATAAATAAAGATCTTTGTATTCGGCTAAGTTAGACTATTTAAAGCAAGATGCTATCCTGCTGAACAAACTTTTGAGTCAAGGTAGCACGTAATGAACACGATAAGCCCAGTACATAGGACGGTTTCCACAAATGTTACAATAGACGCAAGTGCACAGCTCTGATTAATTGCAGAATGTGCGACAATACAACAGTATGATACTAGGCAATTCACTGATATGCAGAATGAGCGACAGTATAACAATTATCATAATAATCAATTCACTGATATGTAGTTGTTAAGGCAAACAAAAATTCTATCAGTTCTGGGCCAAGAAGCAATTGTACTTCTAATTGAAATGGACTCGCACACAATTGTACTTCTAATTGAATTGGACTCACAAGCAATTGTACTTCTAATTGAAATGGACTCACACGCACACTGCTGTTGGTCTTTAGCGAGTGCGACCAAAGGATTATTATTATAGAGAGATATCACATCTGAAATCTAATAAAACAGTATAACATGTTTGGAATAGTGAAAAATAGGTAAAGTCAATACTACTGCTGTTAGTTATCTAATACACTTACTGTAGGAGGAGGCTCCAGAGCAGGGTGCACAGCAGCTAGGTGCGGGGTAAGTGAAGAAAGATGGCATCCCCTAGAATGGGGTATAGATATAAGGTAGGAGAAGATAATAGGGCAGGGGGGGGAGAGTTAATTACGCCACAGGTAAGGGGCAGAAGCTGCGAGATGAGTAGCTGCAGTCTTTTAGAGGGTGGGAGGAGTTTGAGTACTGGGAATAGCACAGAGTTGATAGTAATAATGAGTTGGAAACTGGGAGCATAGGAATGAAGTAGATAGTTATAAATAGGAGAAGCTAGGTGGGGGATGAGACAGAGGAGTAGTTTGTCAAGAGAGAGAATCAGTGAAGTAAGGAGAGTGCAGGTGAGTCTGAAGGTAAGAGGTATGGGAGAGAGATAAGAGGCTTAGAAATAATGGATGTAGTATATTTGAGGAGTAGCCTGTGATGTAAGATGCCTCAAGACAAAGAAGATTGGAAAGACAGTGGGACAAAAGAAGCAGGGAACTTAGTCGGGTTGATAGAGCAAGGAGGGTGTGAAAAGGTCAGCAAGCCTATGTAAAGAGATATGGAAGAGAAATGTGTAGAATAAAATGGCAAAAAAGGTGGTATAAAGGTGCCACCTAGTGGTCAGCTACCTAATTACAAGTATGTAAGTCAGCTACGGGGGGTATCTAGTTGAGGGAGAAAGGGAGATGAGTTTGTGAGTACTAGGAGGGTAAGAAGAGTGGGGAAGAAAAGGGGAAAGGAATATATGGCTAAAAGATATGAATAGGGGCAAGAGGAATGCTAGAAGAGGGGGGTAGTTTGGCTGCTGGTTGCCCTGACTGGGCTGTTGCCTAACCTAGCAGTATGTTTAAAACAACGTTATGGGTACAGTCTTTTAAGTAGGGACCACATACTTTCACTGTCTTTTCAGGGAGGTCACCCAGGGAGCTGGTAGTGAAATTCTTTGCTCTGCATTAATTCCTTGGGCAATAGGCAGAATACATTCAGTTGGTTAGGTGCAGGGACATGTAGGAACTCGAAGGTTTCACTGTCTTTTCAGGGAGGTCACCCAGGGAGCTGGTAGTGAAATTCTTTGCTCGGTATTAATTCCTTGGGCAGTAGGCAGAATGCATTCAGTTGGTTAGGTGCAGGGACATGTAGGAACTCGAAGGTTTCAATGTCTTTTCAGGGAGGTCACCCAGGGAGCTGGTAGTGAAATTCTTTGTTCGGTATTAATTCCTTGGGCAATAGGCAGAATACATTCAGTTGGTTAGGTGCAGGGACATGTAGGAACTCGAAGGTTTCACTGTCTTTTCAGGGAGGTCACCCAGGGAGCTGGTAGTGAAATTCTTTGCTCGGTATTAATTCCTTGGGCAATAGGCAGAGTACATTCAGTTGGTTAGGTGCAGGGACATGTAGGAACTCGAAGGTTTCACTGTCTTTTCAGGGAGGTCACCCAGGGAGCTGGTAGTGAAATTCTTTGTTCGGTATTAATTCCTTGGGCAATAGGCAGAATACATTCAGCATTCAGAATACATTAGCAGCTTATTCCATATGCTTTTGCACAAAATATGTTAGAAGGATGCCGTATTGCTTATTGTGTACACCTTTGTGAAATGCCACCTGTTAGATGCACATTCCATGAATAGGACAAATTTTGGGTGAGCTTTGCTACATTTTATTGTGTAACCCATTCACCTTCCTTTGGTGTGATAATGCTATCTGAAAGTCTGTCCAAAGCTAATCGCTTGCTGTTACTGCATCCTTCCCTGAAGAAAATAACAATTGTTTTTTTTAAACACCTTTATTGAATTATCACTTGTAACACAGGCAGACTTGCATTTATATAAAAGTAATCAAACCAAATTAATAAGTTCACATTTACAATATTGTTATGTATCTTATAATCTAGGCAACAATTACATAAATTATTAACTTCCTGCCCTCTCTTAAACGTCATTCCTCCTCCAAAACAACATTTTTATGCAAGGTTTCCACAATTCCCATTTTTCTATGTAATTTGCTCCTACAGTTGTCTAAACATCCCACCTCCTGTTCTTTCATCTCTGTTACAATAATCACTTCAAGTATAGCTGATTTAAATTGTGATTTCCATTTTCTAGTAACTATTATTTATTTATTTTTTTTTTTTTGGCAGCCACCAGAATTAAACGCAACAAAGCTTTACTATGTCTGTGCAATTCAGATTCTGTATCTAGCTAAAAAAAAAAAATAACTTCTTTAGTTACACTGATTTGCTCACCCAGTGACAATGGCTGAGTACTCTGTAGAGAATTTTTAAATTTTGCCAACTCGTTGCACTCCCAAAACATATGCTCCCAATTACCTTTTTCTTCCGGATCACATCTCCAACATTTGCCATCTGCCTGTGTAAAAATTCTGTTGTCTACTTGGGGTATAAAAGTTTCTATGCAAACACTTCCAGGCAAAAACCTTAAATATTTGGGAGCCATACATATGTCCTCCATTGTTTTTTGTGAATTCCATATCTAATCTCTCTTCCCAGTCTTTTCTGACATCTTCTGATTGATTTCTATAGTTATCATGTAATATTTTGTATGTCCTATTAATTATCCCTATTTTAACAGCGGCTTCCATTCTATATTCATTTAAAAACTCATCCATTGCAGGTCTTTCACTTAGCATTCCTCTATCCCTTTCTTTTTATCTATACCCTGATATCAGTCCCTGATTGGGAAGATAATCACTAGCTTGCAATCCAAATGTCTTCTTGGCCTCTTCCCATTCTATTACTTTCCCTTCTCTAATTATTTGTTCCCAGTACCTTGGTTCCTTTGTTAGTTTCTTCAAGTAAATTCCACCCCTCTTGTCTGTTCATTGCTGTCCTAATAGCAGTCATCCTTATTTGCAAAAATCTCCTTTCTCCATTCCAGTGTTGGCTTAGATGGTTCTTCGTGTTTCACTGTTGCAGTCATCACACTTGGGTTATCTGCCTGCAGGTAGCCCTCAGTCAGCCCAAATACCAGAGACTTAGTATTTCTGCGTCAGTTGCTGTCGCTCCAGAACTGATATCAGGTTGTCACGGGTATAAAAACAGGCATCCAACGCCATTATGTCAGTCTTTGAAGCAGAAGCAGTTCTCACGCTACCTGAGTTTTTGTTTCCAAATTGAATCATCCTGAAGTCTTCTAAAGCTAAGTACCCCGTTGGGGATCCTTTTTTCTTGTTCTAACTGATGTCAGGAAAAGTTAACACTTGTCTCACCTGTGGAAAGCAAATACCACATCGAGATTTCCATTCTTACTGCGTCAACTGTTTAGGCCCAGACCACGACATGCCTCGTTGTCGGTTTTGTGCTTTGTTCAACACCCAAACTATTCGTCATCAGGCCCTTATTGTCACTAAATACTTTTTCTCTTGAGCTGTGTATTCTGAAATGGCTTTGGTAAGCTATCTGACTACCGATCTTCTGAAAAAATGTAAGGATAAAGACAGAGACAGACTGCACAGGACCAAAACTGCCAGCAACGCATCTGTTAAACTAGTCGCCAGTTCACTGGTACTCAGTGAGAGCTTTCACAGCCCCTAATGCCCACTTCGATGGATTCGCAGGCCACTACTGTGACCTGTTCGGAGTCCGGTATACAGCAAGACTCTTCTTTGACTATGGAACCTGCGGATGTCTCTACCTTGGATGGGTCCGGAGCCGCTGTGCAGGCACCGGCTTCCAAGGAAGTTCTTCACATTACCGATATTCGACACAAACCAACTACTTCCTTCGTGTCTTCAGTTCTGTCTAAAACTACTGAGTTTCTAAGGCCAAGAATACAAGCTACGCCTAAAAAACCGACAACCCAAACTCAAGCACCTGCATCCTTGCCACAATCTCAAATGCTTAAAATAGCAGAAGACATGATCAAAAGAGACCTGTCCCCAGCAGCTTTAACTGACCAAAAGTCCGACTCTAAGATTTCTGAATATGAAGACATGCCTTTATCTGCTTATGAGTATTCAAATGCAGGGAAATCCATTCTCTCTGCTTCCCCTTCAGGGGATTTTTCTTTTCGTGAAACCCTACATACTTTAAGAGAGCATTTCTACTGGGAATGCGAGGATTATCCTCTATCCAAAAAGGGACTCTGAGAATTTTTAAATGTGCCACAACATAGACCTTTAGCTATATCCCTCCTGTTCTGGATGTTGTGGATGATGTCTTTATTTAATCCAGTCTAACTCCTGATACTTTACCCCCTGCCCCAAGGAAACCAGACAGGTACTACAGAGACCCTGACTCTCTCAAATTTCTTTTCAAAAATCCTACTGCTGACCCAGAGGTCATTTCCCAAGGACCTAAAGATATAAAGGCCACCACCCGTTTGGAAAGGGATTCCCGAGCTATAGACAGATGGGGTAAAAAAGTATACACCTCTGCAACTCTCGCCATTAGGGCATTGAATTGCCAGTTTCACATGCTGAAATACCAGCAACATATTATGGAATTTATTAAGCAAAAATTATCTACCTTTACAGACTGTGCAGAAAGTAAAGAATTACAGGAGCTTATGCATTCTGCAAGCCAAATCAGCAAGCATACCTTGCAATGTGGGTTTGACACCCTAGAAGCATCTTGCAGGGCAGCAGTCACTGGTTCTGTACTGAGAAGGCATGCTTGGCTTAAGGAGCAGACCTTGCCAGACCATGTCAAATCAAAATTGCTAGACACTCCTTTGTATAAGGACAATCTGTTTGGCACCAAAGCAGAAGAGGTTCTAAAAAAGATGGAAGAAAAAGCTAAGTCTATGCAGACAGTCAAATATTTTTTACAAGTGCAGCCTCCAAGATTCAGTAGGCATTGCCCCTCAAAACATTGGTCCTTTCCAGCCCCCTCAAGGCCATCTCAAACTAGACCAAGGGGAAATAGACCACCTAGATTACAGTATCAGGGTATGCAGAGATCTAAGCAATGGAGTACCCCTACTTCTAAAGCAGGGAGTGCTAAGCCACCCCCTTATGGAAAGAATTTACAATGACTTCTCAACTCCACTCCTCACCTCTGCCCAATTGCTCGTGCCCCTAGGAGGAAAACTTGCCCACCATGCAAAAAACTGGGCATCCATCACCAAAGACCGATGAGTCCTTAACATTGTATCCCAGGGGTACAAATTGTACTTCCACACACTGCTAACCCCAAAAGGGTTCCCAGACCTTCCTCCAAACCAGTGGGTAGAGGCACAAAACCTAGTTCTTCTCTGCTCTCCATAAGGACAGTTCAACCTGTTATAGGTCAAGGGTTTTATTCCAGACTTTTCCTGGTACCCAGAAAAGAGGGCACTTGGCGCCCAATCCCAGATCTTTCCATTCTAAACACCTTTCTGGTGATTTCAAAATGCTCACCCTTCAGCAGCTTCTTCTTATGCTGTCCAGAGATGCCTGGTTAGCCACCCTAGACCTAAAAGAAGCCTATCTGCACATCCCTGTCAGGGATTAATGCAGGAAATATCTATGTTTCAGGGCAGGATCTATGTATTATCAGTTCTCTGCACTTCCCTTTGGCTTATTCACTGCTCCCAGAGTCTTCACAAAATGTCTGGCTCCAGCCATTGCCTATTGCAGACAGAGAAAGATTCAAATATACCCTTACTTGGACGATTGCCTGATTCATCAGTCAGGAAAAGCTGTTGCAGCACCTGACATTTGTAAAGAACCTTCTAACCTCCCTGGGGTACACGGTCAACGAAAAGAAATCAATACTAGTCCCCAGTCAAAAAATTGTATTCCTGGGAGCAAGCTTGGACACAGCATCCCAGATGACATTCCTTATTCCAAAAAAAACAAGCCCGTCTAACAGGCTACTTCACTCAAATGGCCACCAGAACCCAGCTATCTGCAAGGAAAATCCTGCAGGCTCTAGGGTTCATGGCCTCTTGCATGCTACTAATTCCATATGCCGGACTGCATGTGAGGAAACTTCAATGGTACTTAAAAAGTGTTTGGTGCCAACATTCTCAGGACCTGGAAACCAATATACCTTGTCTAAGGACGGTGTTTCTTTGGTGGGCAGCAACATGCAACCACAACAAGGGACTTCCCTTTACACAACCCCACGCCACCCAGACCCTAACCACAGGTTCATCAGAGTATGCCTTGGGGCACATCTGGATGACAGGTGCATTCAGGGCTACTGGATCTCCAAGTCAAATTCATCTGCACATCAACCAAAAGAAATGCTAGCTGTTCAGCATGCTCTGACAGCTTTCAGATCCATACTCTCGCCAGGACCCCTGCTAATAAAAACAGACAAAACCACAGTTATGTGGTACATCAACAAGCAGGTGGGAACCCACTCTGCAGGCTAGCTATGACTCTGTGGAACACGGCCATGGACGTGCATATCCATCTGCAAGCTCAATTCCTGCCAGGCAAACACTCATTAGCAGGCGACTTAAGCAGACATCTCCTAGACCCACATGAGTGGCAATTAAACCCCAGCACTTTCAGCCTTCTAACCCAGAAATGGGGGACCCTGGAGGTGGACCATTTTGCCTCCACTTACAAACACCAGCTCAGCAAATTCTACACCAGGACACCTCACTGCAGGGCCTGGAAAATGGATGCTCTATCCTTCCAGTGGGTAAACCTCTCAATCTATGCATTTCCCCCTCTGCCTCTTCTTACAAGAATATTACTCAAGATAAGACAGGACAGACCAAGGGCAATCCTGATTGCCCTAAACTGGCCATGCCAGCACTGGTACCTACTTCTGCTCAGTCTGTCATCGGTGCCACCATGGCACTTACTCCAGATCTCAATCCTCCTCACTCAGCAGGAGGGACTGACCTTGCATCCACAACTGCAAACCCTGAGCCTTGCAGCCTGGCTTATTCCTTGGATTCTCCCCCATTGACCAGCCTAAGCAAGCAGGTGATGGACATCATTCTTGAAGCCAGAAGACCCAGTACAAGGAAATCCTATGCTGACAAGTGGAAAAGGTAATGTTCCCAGATTTAATCTAAAGGAGCAGACACAGCACTGCCCTCCTTACCTCTAATCCTGGATTACCTAGCAGATCTACTCCACAGAGGCCTATCCTTCTCTGCCATTAAGATCCATGCCTCTGCCATCTCGGCTCCTTACAACACTGAGCCACCTCTCTTCTCTCACACTCTCATCAAACAGTTCCTGAGAGGGTCCAACAACTTAAGGCCACCAAGGAGAGCCCCCATCCCTGCTTGGGACCATAACTTTATACTGGAAAAGCTCCCGCAACCTCCCTTTGAGCCTGCAGCATCAGCAGAGTTAAAATTCCTCTCTTGGAAAAAGCCTTGCTTCTGGCCATCACCTCAGCTAGAAGAGTGTCTGAGCTACAAGCAGATGTTCATCGTGTTTCACTGTTGCAGTCATTACACTTGTAGTCATTACACTTGGGTTATCCCGCTGGCAGGCGGCCCAAGTTCCAAAGTCTTGGTCCGGCGTCGGTTACTGTCGCCTCTTCCCTGACGTCAGTGTGCCAGGGGTATAAAAGTTGCAATCAACGCCATTTTCTTAAGTCTTTCTTGCCCCCCCGGTGCCTGAAGCATAAGCAGTTCGCAAGTGCCGGTCGGCCGACTCCTGAGATTTTCAAATTTGAATTTCAGAACCGAAGTCTTCAGTAAAGCTAAGTACCCCATTGGGGAAACTTTTTCTTGCTCCAGACCGATGTCAGTAAAAGTTAATAATTGTATTTCTTGTGGGAAGCAAATACCTCATAAGGATTTTCACTCTTACTGCATTCCTTGCCTAGGCCCTGACCATGACGTCACTAGTTGTCGGTTTTGTGCTAGATTTAATAAATGCACTACTAAACATCGGTTTGATTTTGCATTACATTATTTTGGACAAAGATTTACATAATGCCGTCGGAACAACCGATGACCGGAATGTATAAAAAACGCAAAAACAAAGAAAAAGACAGGCATCCGAGGTCCAAAACCGACGACGAAGCCTCTTCTAGGCCATTCGCCGGTTCTCCGGTTCTCAGTGAGGCACTTTTGCAGCCCCTGGCACCCGCTACCTCAGAGCCACAGGCCGCAACCGACAGCCACGAGGAGACACCGAGGCCTATGGAAATTCAAGGTATTGGGCCTATGGAAAATATACCCTCAGATGGGTCCAGAGCCGCTGAGCAGGCACCGGCTTCTGCGGGTGTTTTGAGACCTTCACAGCTTACAATTAAAGCTACTACAGCAGCAAAGAAAGTCAAAAACACCATTAAAGACAAAGAAACAGGTGCAACATTCTCCAGAACAGTAATCCATGCCTAAGAAACAGATGCTTAAAATGGCCGAAGACCTTATTACTTTAATCAGGGGCTCCCATCCCCCTCCTGACAAAAGGCTTAGGCAAGACACTGATTACGATTCCTCTGATCAGGTTTCCATTTCTTCTGATTCTTCATCTGACCAGGGATATTCTCTCCCTCCCTATGAGGACTTTGATGCTGAAGAGTCCATTCCTTCAGCCTCACCGCCTGAGGATTACTCTTTTGGGGAAACCTTGCACACCATGAGGGAGCATTTCCAGTGGGAGAGCCAGGATTACTCAGAATCCAAGAAAAGGCTCAGAGATTTCCTTCTATTGCCTCAGCACAGGCCCTTGGCTGTACCCCCTGTGCTTGATATTGTTGATGATGTTTTTTCTGAATCCAGTCTGTCTCCAGATTCTTTACCCCTGCACCAGTAAAGCCTGACAGGTACTACAGGGTCCCTGACTCTCATAAATTTCTTTACAAAAACCCCGCTGCGGACCCAGAAACTATTTCTCAGGGCCCAAAAGGAGTTAAAGCTTCCACTGCCAAAAATCCTTTCTCCTCAGATAGGGATTCCAGAGCTCTGGACAGATGGGGGGAAAAAAGTTTACACTTCTGCTACTTTAGCTGTAAGAGCTTTAAACTGTCAGTTTGACATGCTTAAATATCAGCAGTATCTCATGTCATTGTTAAAGCAGAAAATGGTTACAAATATAGAAGGTCCTGACTGTAAAGAAATGCAGGATTTATTGCATGCAGTTGAACAAGTGGAAAAGCATACTCTGCAAAGTGGTTTTGATTCATTAGAGGCTTCTTGTAGAGCCGCAGTTACAGGCTCAGTTATTCAAAGACATGCTTGGTAGAAAGAACAAAGTTTACCTGACCATGTTAAAATGAAATTATTGGATGCTCCACTACAGCATGATACTTTGTTTGGTGTTAAGACAGAAGAGGTTTTAATGAAAATGGGGGATAAAGCAAAGTCAATGCAAACTGTGAAAGATTTCTTGCAGGTTCAGCCACCTAGATTTAGCAGGAACTGGCCTTCAAAAAAATGGTCCTTTCCAGTGTCAGACAGGCCACAAAGAGGCAGGTACAGACGCCCCAGAGGCAAATCTCAGCCCCAAGGCTCCTACAGACCTAGACAATGGGATGCTACTGCCCCCAAAGGAGGAGATGACAAGTCACAACCTTATAGGAAACAGTCACAATGACTTCCCTCTGCAAATGCCAAGCTCTTACCAGTTGACAGCACCCCTAGGGGGAAAGCTAGCACATTTCTCAAAAAATAGGCACATGATCACCCAAGACCAATGGGTGTTGAATATAGTTTCTCAAGGGTACAGGTTCCACTTCCACACGCTTCCAAAACCAAAAGGTATGCCAAACCTGCCACAAAACCAATGAGCAGAGGCACAAAAACAGATTGCAGCTCTAATGGATATGGGAGCTATTCAAAAAGTTCCAGAAGAACAAGGCCAAGGATTTTACTCACGCCTTTTCCTAGTATCCAGAAAGGACAAAGCATGGAAACCAATACTGGACCTGTCAATCCTAAATACGTTCCTGGATGTTCCAAAATTCAAAATGTTAGCACTACAACAACTCTTGCCCATGCTGGGCAAAGAGGCTTGGCTAGTTACTTTGGATCTCAAGGAGGCATACCTGCACATTCCAATCAGACAAACATGCAGAAGATACCTCAGATTTATAGCAGGCTCAATGCATTACCAATTCTCTGCACTGCCCTTTGGCTTATCTACTGCGCCCAGGGTCTTCACAAAATGCCTGGCACCAGTAATTGCATTTTGCAGACAAAAAGGAATTCAAATATACCCCTACTTGGACGACTGCCTTACTGAAGCAGAGAGCAAGGACATTCTTCTACAGCACCTGGAGTTTGTAAAAAGATTACTAATTTGTCTAGGGTACACAGTAAACGAAAATAAATCAAAACTAGTGCCCTCTCAAGAGATAATATTCCTGGGTGCAAGCTTAAATACAACTACCCAGATGGCTTATCTCATGCCAGACAAACAAAGGCAACTGACTCATTACTTTCAAATGATGGCAACAAAGACCCAGCTCCCTGCAAGAAAAATTCTGCAGGCCCTGGGTTTCATGGCATCTTGCATTCTACTAATTCCATATGCCAAACTGCATATGAGGAAACTACAATGGTATCTAAAAAGTGTTTGGACTCAGCATTGTCACAGCCTAGAGACAATCATAACCTTGATTCCTTGCCTACAACAGGAGTTTCGATGGTGGTCCCAGGTCTGTCACCACAACAATGGACAGCCTTTCACCTTACCTACAGCCAGGCAGACAATAACAACGGGATGCATCAGATTACGCCTGAGGAGCACATATGGCAGGAAAATGTATTCAGGGCACGTGGCCCAAGGAACAAATGCATTTTCACATCAATCAAAAAGAGATGCTAGCTGTACAGAATGCCCTCACAGCCTTCAAGGACCTAATACATCCAGGACAATTATTAATAAAGACAGACAATTCCACAGTTATGTGGTACATAAACAAGCAAGGGGGACACATTCCTTACCCCTATGCATAAAAGCCATGACATTGTGGAACACAGCACTGACTTGCCAGGTACATCTGCAAACACAATTCCTGCCAGGAACAAAAAATACACTGGCAGACGAACTAAGCAGAAATCTCATGGATCCTCACGAATGGAAGCTAAATCCACAAGTGTTCAACATGATAACAAGGGAATGGGGGCGCCCAGAAATAGATCTATTTGCCTCCCCTTACAATTGCCAATTACAGAAATTTTGCACAAGGACTTATCACTCTCGAGCATGGAAAAACTTGACAGTCTATGCCTTCCCTCCGATGCCTCTTCTCACCAAGGTGCTTCTAAAAGTCAGACAAGAGAGGCCAAAAATTATTCTGATTGCACCAGACTGGCCACGCCAGCACTGGTACCCAATACTTAAGATTTTGTCCCAAGGCACACCTTGGACTCTTCCTCAAATCCCTCATCTTCTGACTCAGCAAAACAATCAGATTCTGCACAGTCAACTCAAAACCTTAAACCTGGCAGCATGGCAGATAATGTAGCCACTCAGTCTGCACCTCTCTCTAAAGCTGTTATGGATGTAATTTTGGAAGCCAGGAGACCCAGCACAAGGAAATCTTATGCGGAAAAATTGAAGAGATTCTGTGCTTGGAACCAGGCACAAGGCCTCGACCCACTGGTCCCTATTATGCCTCAGATTTTACAATACCTGACTGTGATGTTGGACAAAGGCCTATCTTTTTCTTCTATTAAAATCCATGCCTCTGCCATTTCAGCTCATTACAATACGGATCCTCCTATATTTTCACATCCTCTACTACGACAGTTCCTCAGAGGGGCAAAGAATACAAGACCCCCTAGGAGAGCACCAGTACCTACTTGGCACCTCAATTTTGTTTTAGAAAAACTCACACTGCCTTCTTTTGAACCAGCCAGCACAGCTGATCTAAAATTCTTGTCATGGAAAACTGCTCTGCTCCTAGCAATAACTTCAGCAAGAAGAGTCTCAGAGTTACAGGCATTGATGGCTGTGGAACCTTTCCTCATTTTTCTCCAGGACGGGGTTTCTCTAAGGACTAACCCAACATTCATGCCAAAAGTGGTCTCCAGTGTGGCCTTAAACCAAACTATTCATTTGCCTACTTTCTACCCAAATCCCCAGAATAAAGGGGAACGACTTCTGCACTCTTTGGATATACACAGGCAGCTACGGTTTTACTTGGACAAAACAAAAGCTTTCAGAAAAACTGAGCAACTGTTTGTAGCATATGCTGCAGGATCACAAGGAAAACCTATTACAAAGCCAACAATCTCCAAATGGATAAGACACGGCATCCGTTTCTGTTATGCACAACATGGCAAATCTGTGCCTAAGGGCATTAGGCCTCATTCTACCACTTCAGCAGCTTTCCTCAGAGGGGTACCAACCAAAGACATTTTAGAAGCTGCAACCTGGAGCACAGTGCACACTTTTACCAAGCACTACCACCTACCTCTCTACTCCAAATCCAGAGCAGGCTTTGCCACGGCAGTTCTGCAGGGCTTGTTAGCCTCACCAAAACCAATCTAGGCCCAGCCACCCTACCTCAGCTTTGGGATTCTACCCAAGTGTAATGACTGCAACAGCGAAACACGATGAACATAGTACAGTTGTGTACCTACCATAAATGTAGATGTTCGAGTGTATTCACTGTTGCAGTCCTAGTTACCCACCCACCAGCCCCCCTCTTTGCTGGGACTATTCTGTACTTCTCAACTCTATACAACCTATGTGGTGTATTTGCTTTTAGAAGAAGAAAATGTTTTTAGTAATATATGCATGGTTGTTTGGCATATTTTTATCTTTACAGCCTTCATATCTGGGGGCACCTGACATCTGGGGCAAGAAAAACTGAAGAAAATGGCGTCGGTTGCAACATTTATACCCCTGGCACACTGATGTCAGGGAAGAGGCGACAGCAACCGACGCCGGACCAAGACTTTGGACTGCAACAGTGAATACACTCGAACATCTACATTTATGGTAGGTACACAGCTGTACTTTATGGCTGTGGAACCCTTCATTATTTTTCATGCTGACAGGGTCTTCCTCAGGACTAACCCTACTTTTATGCCTAAAGGGGGGTGTCCAGTGTAGCTCTCAAGCAATCTGTCCATTTGCCAACCTTCTTCCCTAATCCTCAAAATAAAGGGGAAAGGATCCTATACTCTTTAGATGTGCACAGACAGCTCAGATTCTACCTTGATAGGAATAAGCCCTGTAGGAAATCTGACCAGTTACTAGTCAGTTTTGCACCAGGGGCAGAGAGCAAAGCCATATCAAAACAAACAATTTCCAAATGGATAGCACACTGTATCCATTTCTGTTACAAACACCATGGGAAGCCAACCCCTCAGGGGGTCAGAACACATTCGACTAGGACAATTTCTACCTCTACAGCATTCCACATGGGAGTCCCTACCAGGGACATTCTAGAAGTTGCTACCTGGAGTTCTGTTCACACCTTCACCAAGCATTACCACCTGCCTATCTTTTCCATATCCAGGGCGGGTTTTGCAACAGCAGTCCTGCAGGGCATACTAGCCAGCCCCATTTCTTCTTGACTGCCTCCACCCATTCTTCAGCTTTGGGAATCAACCCAAGTGTGATGACTGCAACATTGAAACACCAAGAACATAGTACAGTTGTGCACACTTACCATAAATGTAGATATTCGAGTGTATTCTCTGATGCAGTCCTGGTTTCCCACCCTCCAGCTCCCTTCTCTAGCTCTATTATTCACCCCTTACAGGGATATTGGTATTTACTTTTTACTGGTGGTAATTTTCCACCATAACTTAGCTCCCTATTTGGGGGGCTCCTGACATTTGGGGCAAGAAAATCTGATGTAATGGCATTGGATGCCTGTTTTTATAACCCTGATGACCTGACGTCAGTCCTGGAGTGACAGCAACCAACTCTGAAATACGAAGTCTCTGGTATTCGGGCAGACTGAGGGCTACCTGCAGGCAGATAACCCAAGTGTGATGACTGCAACAGTGAATAAACTCTAACATCTACATTTATGGTAAGTGTAGACAACTGTACTTTCTTCATATACTTTATGCACTTTTATGAATATAATATTCTGAATGGCTGTCGCTGTTCTTCTTAAGGATCTGCATCTAAAATGCCATTCATTCCTTGTGTCTTAAATTACCCCCCCCCCCACACACACACACACACACACACACTACAACGTAATCCCTTTCAACTTTGATTTTTAATTTTCTGCTTGTGTTGTGTGAGCCTTAACTGAATAGCTCTAAAATATCCCTTCAAATCAGGTAATGCTAAACCTTCTTGTTTGCCTCTGATCCCCCACATATCCTTTTAAGTAGTAGTATTATTGTATCAGGAAGTGCAAATTTTTTCTCTTCCCTCCTCATAAAATCCCAGCTTACTCTGTCCAGTGCTTTCTCTGTTTCAAAACTCACCAATAACAGTGGTATTTTCTTTCATTCTGCTTCCCCACTGGATCATCATAGTTCTGTTAATGTTGTCAAATATTTGCTTCGCCACAAAAAAAAAAAAAAAAAAAAACATTGTTCCATGTCTATCAATTTTGGCATCACCTTTGCCATGCTTTTATCCATTGTTCAACGCAGATGTTCTTCGTGTTTCACTGTTGCAGTCATTACATTTGGGTAATCTGCTGGCAGGTTGCCGTCAGTTGGCCTGAATAACAAATTCTTGGGTCCTGTGTCAGTTGCTGTCTCCTCTTCCATGACATCAGGTCGTCAGGGGTATAAAACATGTAGCTGACACCATTTTATTCAGTCTTTCTTGCTGTGCGGTGCCCGAAGCAGAAGCAGTTCGCAAGTGCTGGTCAGTCGACTTCTGAAATTTTTGTTTTCGAGTTTAAGAACCGAAGTCTTCAAACTAAGGCTAAGTACCCCCTTGGGGAAACTTTTTCTTGCTCCTTATTGATGTCAGTAAAAGTTAATAATTGCATTACTTGTGGGAAGCAAATTACCTCATAAGGATTTTCATTTGTACTGTATTCCTTGCCTAAGCCCTGATCACAAAGTGCCTTGCTGTCATTTTTTTGCTGAATTTAACCAGCGCACTATTAAGCGTCGGTATATTTTTGGTTCTAAATGTTCACTGCGGTTGTGGTGCTGCGGTAGCGTTGTTGCCTCAGAGTAAGACGTTGTCCTGTTCGATTCTCAGCTAGAGCATCTTCTGTGTGGTAACATGTGTGAATGGGTGTACCTTCGTTGAAGGTTGTGCGTCAGGGTCGGCAACTCGGCACGTAAAAATCTACTGCCAATCATTAGCGGACCGGAGTTCCGCTGTGGCGACCCCTAACCAGGAAAAGCCGAAAGACACAACAGTATTTTTGGTTCTAAATATTTTGGTTCAAGATTCAACTACCCTGAAATGTCGTCTGTTAGCAATCCGACTATCGGAGTTCACAAAAAACACAAGGAAAAAGACAGAGACAGACCGTCAAAGTCCAAAACCGATGATGAAGCTTCTCCTAAGCCAGTCGCCGGTTTGTCGGTACTCAGTGAAGCGCTTTCGCAGCCCCTGATACCCGCTACTTTTGAGTCGCAGGCCTCTACCAAGACCCATTCAGAGTCCGGTATGCCACGAGATTCTCAAAGTATTGAACCCGCGGATGTCTCTCCCTTGGATGGGTCCAGAGCCGCTGAACAGGCACTGGCTTCTGAGGGTGTTTTCAGGCCTCAACATTTTTATATTAAACCAACGCCATCAACATAAACAAGGTCAAAAATTACTTCTATGTCTAAAAAACCGATGCATGAGCCACATGCTCAGGCCCCTATTCCTAAAAAAACAAATTTTCAAAATGGCCGAGGATTTAATTACCTTGATTAGGGGTTCCCAACCCCCCCCCCCCCCCCCCTGCTAAGAGGCCTAGGCAAGGCACTGATTATGAATCTTCAGATCAGGTTTCCATTTCTTCTGATTCCTCTTCTGATCAGGAATTTTCTATTCCACCTTATGAGGATTCTGATGCAGAGGAATCCATTCCCATCTGCATCTCCTCCTGAGGATTACTGTTTTGGAAAGACTTTGCATACTTTAAGGGAACATTTTCACTGGGAGAGTCAGGACTTCTCTGAATCAAAAAAGAGGCTTAGGGATTTCCTCCTCCTCTCCTCAGCATAGGCCTTTGGCAATACCTCTTCTATTAGACATTGTTGATGATGTGTTCTCGGAATCAAGCATGGCTCCTGATTCCCTGCCTCCAGCTCCTACTAAGCCAGACAGATATTACAAGGTTCCTGACTCCCACAAATTTCTTTTCAAAAACTCCTGCTGCTGATCCTGAGACTATTTCTCAGGGTCCCAAGGGTGTTAATGCTTCTACAGCCAAAAATCCTACCCCTTCTGATAGAGATTCCAGGGCGCTGGATAGATGGGGTAAGAAGGTTTATACGTTTGCAACCTTTGCAATCAGGGCTTTAAACTGCCAGTTTCATATGCTTAAATATCAACAGCATGTTATGGACTTACTTAAACAGAAAATGATGCTGATTTCTGATTGTGTGGAAAATAGAGTTACAGGATTTATTGCATTCAGCAGAACAGGTTGTAAAGCATACTTTGCAATGTGGTTTTGATTCCTTAGAGGCCTCTTGCAGGGCCACCGTAACTGGATCTGTGATAAGAAGGCATGCCTGGCTCAAGGAGCAAAATCTGCCTGATCATGTTAAAGCTAAATTGTTGGATGCCCCTTTACAGCATGATAGTCTGTCTGGTAATAAGGCAGAAGAGGTTTTAAAGAAAATGGAAGACAAAGCTAAATCTGTGCAAACTGTAAAAGATTTCTTGCAAGTGCAGCCACCCAGGTTCAGTAGGCACTGGTCTACTAAGAATTGGTCCTTTCCTGTGTCCAACAGAGCCACTCAGGGCAAACCCAGTTGCTCTAAAGGCTCCAGATATCAATCATAGGGATCTTAACAAGTCAAAGCAATGGGGTGCCTCCACCTCCAAATCTGGATGTAACAAAGCACAACCCTACAGTAAGCAGTCTCAATGACTTTCCTCTACCATCTTCAAGCACTTAACTTTTGGCAGCCCCCTTAGAGGGAAAACTAACACTTCATGTTCATAATTGGCGGTTAATTACCCAGGACAAGTGGGTGTTAAACATAGTATCCCAGGGGTACAGATTTCATTTCCATATGTTGCCAATTCCAAACGGATGGCCAGATCTGCCACAAAACCAGTGGGCAGAGGACCAGAAACAAGTCATGTCCCTCATGGATATGGGGGCTATTCAGCCGGTACCAGAAAAGGAAAAAGGACAAGGATTTTATTCAAGACTTTTCCTGGTATCCAGAAAAGACAAATCATGGCGTCCAATACTGCACTTATCGATTCTGAACATGTTCCTGGACAAAGAATGCTGACTTTACAACAGCTACTGCCTATGCTAGGCAAGAATGCCTGGTTGGTAACTCTAGACTTAAAAGAGGCATACCTGCGTGTCCCAATAAGGGAATCTTGCAGAAGATATCTCTGCTTCAAAGCAGGCTTTTTACATTACCAATTCTCTGCACTGCCCTTTGGCTTATCTATTGCGCCCAGGGTCTTTACAAAGTGCCTGGTACCAGTAATTGCATTCTGCAGACAAAGAAACATTCAAATTTATCCTTATCTAGACGATTGTCTCATTCAGGCAGAGGACAAGGACACTCTTCTTCAACATCTGATGTTTTTAAAAAGGCTTCTAGCATGCCTAGGGTACACCATAAATGAAAAGAAATCACAACTGGTACCCTCTCAAATAATTACATTCCTGGGTGCAAGTTTGAATGCAATTGCCCAGATGGCTTACCTCACGCCAGACAAACAAATGCAATTGACAATGTACTGCAAACAAATGGCAACAAAACCCCAGTTATCTGCAAGACAAATTCTGCAGGCTTTGGAGTTCATGGCATCCTGCATTCTACAAATTCCATATGCGAGACTGCATATGAGGAAACTTCAGTAGTACCTAAAAAGCTTATGGAGTCAACATTGTCACAGCCTGGAAACAATGATTCCTCTTATTCCCTGCCTACAACAGGAGTTTTGTTGGTGAGCAGAGACATGTCACCAAAACAAGGGACTGTCATTCACTCTACCCCCTGCCACCCAAACCCTAACTACAGATGCATCAGGCTATGCTTGGGGGGCCCACCTGGCAGGAAGATGCATTCAGGGCAGATGGACCCCAAACCAAGTGCATCTACATATCAACCAGAAAGAAATACTAGTTGTTCAGAATGCTCTGACAGCCTTCAAGGACTTACTTCATCCAGGACAACTACTGATAAAGATGGACAACACCACAGTTATGTGGTACATAAAGCAGGGGTTACCCATTCCTACCCCCTTTGCAGACTAGCCATGGCCTTGTGGAACACAGCCTTGACTTACCAAATACATCTTCAAGATCAATTCCTGCCAGGAAAGCAAAATACTCTGGTAGACTACCTAAGCAGAAATCTTATGGACCACACGAATGGAAATTGGATCCATAAATCTTCAGCATGTTAACACAGAAATGGGGAAGCCCAGACATAGATATAGTTGCCTGTCCCCAAAACTATCATTTGGACAAATTCTGCACAAGAACTCATCACAAAAAAGCATGGAAAGTGGATGCTCTATCCTTCAGCTGGAAAAGCCCATCAGTCTATGCCTTTCCCCCTCTGTCTCTACTCTCCAAGGTCTTAGTAAATGTCAGACAGGAAAAAACAAAAATGATTCTAATTGCTCTGTACTGGCCTCGCCAACACTGGTACCCGCTTCTAAGGAATATGTCACACCTTCCTCCATGATACTTGCCTCAAACGCCTCATCTATTGTCTCAGCAGAACTATCAAATTCTGCACACTCAGCTCCAATGTCTGAATCTTGCAGCATGGCTAATCAACTAATTATTTAAACCACATCTCTCAGTAAACCTTTGAGGGATGTCATTTTGGAAGCCAGAAGGCCTAGCACTAGAAAATATTATGCTGATAAATGGAAGAGATTCTGTGCTTGGAACGAAGCACAAGGAATAGACACAACAAAGCCCAATATTCCTCAGATTTTACAATACGTAACTGAGATGCCTGACAAGGGCCTATCTTTTTCTTCAATAAAAATCCATGCCTCTGCCATCTCAGCTCATTACAACACAGAGCCTCCCCTCTTTTCTCATCCACTGCTAAAACAGTATCTCAGAGGGGCCAAAAATGTAAGGCCTCCCAGGAGAGCGCCAACTCCTGCATGGGACCTCAATTTTGTGCTGGAAAAACTCACCCAGCCTCCTTTTGAACCAGCAGCTACTGCAAATATACAATTTATTTCTTGGAAGACAGCTTTTCTTTTGGCAATCACTTCAGCTTGGAGGGTTTCAGAACTACAGGCTCTCATGGCAGTGGAGCCTTTCATTATTTTTTACCCAGACAGGGTGGCCCTCAGGACCAATCCTTCTTTTATGCCTAAGGTGGTATCCAGTGTGGCTTTTAACCAGACCATTCACCTGCCAACTTTTTTCCCAAATCCGCAGAACATGGGGGAGCGGATTCTGCATTCATTGGATGTACACAGACAACTAAAATTCTACATAAACAGGACAAAATCTCTAAGAAAGTCTGAGCAACTACTGGTAGCATTTGCTGCAAGATCAGAGGGGAAGGCTTTATCAAAGCAGACTATTTCTAAATGGATAAGCCATTGCATTTGTTTCTGCTACTTGCCCCATGGTAAACCTGTTCCCAAGGGGATCAGATCCCATTCCACCAGGGCTGCTTCTACTTCAGCAGCTTTTCTCAGACTGGTTCCTACCAGAGACATTCTAGAAACCGCTACTTGGAGCTCAGTTCATACATTCATAAAGCATTATCATTTACCTCTCTTCTCTAAATCCAGGGCAGGCTTTGCCACTGCAGTCCTGCAGGGCCTTATAGCTGCTCCAAATGCTGTTTAGTTCCATCCTCCCATCCATAGCTTTGGGATTCTACCCAAATGTAATGACTGCAACAGTGAAACACAAAGAACATAGTACAGTTGTGCACACTTACCATAAATGTAGATGTTCAAGTGTATTCACTGTTGCAGTCCAGGTTACCCACCCGCCAGCTCCCTTTTCTACACCTTTTCTTTCCTTCACTATACTCAAAAGCCTTTGTGGTGTATTTGCTTTTAGTTGAAGGTAATTTTTTTGTTTCTAAGGTGCAATTATATATTTACTATTTATACATATAATTTTGCTCCCCATTTGGGGGGCACCTGACATCTGGGGCAAGAAAAACTGATTAAAATGGCGTTGGCTGCATGTTTTATACCCTGACGACCTGACGTCTTGGAAGAGGAGACAGCAACCGACGCAGGACCCAATACTTTGTTATTCAGGCCGACTGAGGGCAACCTGCCAGCAGATTACCCAAATGTAATGACTGCAACAGCAAATACACTCGAACATCTACATTTATGGTAAGTGTACACAACTGTACTTTCCTCGCTCAGGCATAGTAGAAAAGCTAATTAAACTGAGAATAAACCTCTGTCACCGACTTGATTGCCATTTGGTTCATAAATAGAATGTAGATGAACCAAAATAGGGGAAGTTACCTCCACAAAGAGACCTGTCACCAGTGGGGTCCCGTAATGTTCAGTGCTGAGACCTCCCCTGTTTGGCATCTACTCTTCTGAAGTAAAAGCCAGTACCATACGGCTGTGGCTGACTGTTTTTTTTCAGATGACTGCTACCTAGGAGCAGTCATTGAATCCCCTAATGACTTAGAAACAACAAATTAATTAGAAAACATCCCTCCATGAATAAGTGTGGGAGATGCAATTACTGCAAATTTATTCAAACAGGTGATCAATATATGATTTTAAGGGAACACTTTTTACGTAAAAGAGAGAGAGATGATTGTGATAGTTTAGGATTAGATTATGTGGCATTATGTCAGTCATGTCAAGGCATCTACATATGAAAAACTGAACATACGTTTTGAGAACATATTTATGAACATATATGTGAAATTCGGAAGGAAAAGAGTACCAATACTCTTTTTAAACACATTAAAGAATTCCAAGGGCACATATTTAAGTTTATAGTTCTTGAGAAAGTGAGGCAGATTGCTCAAGGGGGTCCATGACCAGTAATATTAGAAAGAGATAGGAAAGGAGAGTTATACTAGCAATTTTATTGGAATGCTTGCAGCTGGTGTGGGCTGAATGAGCACATATAATTTGCACCCCTTTTAAAATTGAAAGCTCTTAAAAGCTGAAATAAAAATGTTTTAAGTTTTTTTATAGGTTGGTGGTAGATATATATTAATGCTTTTTATTTTTTATTTTCCAGTTTTTATTGTTTTGTGGTTTTAATGTGCAATTCTTAAAATAATCTTTTTGAAAGATCTTGGGAATGTTTGTGTATGTGACTTTAAAAATCACATAAGTAATCACAATTTAAATGTTATTTAAGTGGGCTGTTTGTAGTTCTTCTATGTGATGAAGTTTTACCATTATCTAGGAAGAAAGCACTTATGGTATTAAAATAAATGTTTCTAATTTTCAGTAGGTAGAGCTGAGCATTTTTGCATTTTTCAGCAGTAAGAACAATCTATAACCAAATAGGATAGGTTATTTTGAGCAGAAAAAGGGAAATTGGCTACACTAAAAATGCCCCACAAGGGCAGCTAGCCTAGTACTTACCTATGAACCTATTATAGACATAATCACTTTATAGTCATGGTTTAAAATTGAAATGAACCTATATGAAGCTGGATCAGATGGGTCTTTACCATTTTTAGGTATTACAGCCACCACTGCTTTTTTCCAGGATGTCGGTGCCTCCCGTCATTTTAAGCTACTGTTCAACAAAACCTTCCAGATCTTTTGTCACTTTCTTCCCTCCTAACTCTGAAACTTCCACAAAAATACCATCTATTCCTGGAGACTTTCCTGTAGATTGGTTATACATCACCATTTTTATCTCATCCTCTTAACTGTTGTTTTTTTTTTTTAACAAGAAACATCTTTATTAAAATATCACTTATGACATAGGTAGTCATACATGTATATAAATGAAAACAAACCATACTGACATATTTTCAGTTGCAAACATTATACATCACTTATAATCTTTCCAGTCATTGTCAGTCGAACATTAAAAATCTCATTCAATTTCTGCCTTCCTTTAAACTTCATTCCTCCTCCAAAACATAATTCTGCATGTATTGTTCCCACAATTTCAATTTTTTTTCTATGTAGTTTGCTCCTAGTCTTTTCTAAAGATCCCATTTTCCTTTGTTTTATATTTGTTTGTATATTCACTGCTACTAGTACTGAGGGTTTAGACTTTGATTTCCATTTTCTAGTAATTGCTTTTTTGGCATCCACCAAAATTAAACTCAGAAAGGCCTTACTGTAGCCATTATTCCTGCAGCAATGTGCAGGAAATTTTTGAAGTCTGCCAACTCATTACTCTCCCCAAAAATATGTTCCTAATTGCCTCAGTCTTCCCCATCACACCTCAAACATTTGCAATCTACCTGAGGAAAAATTCTTTGGAGTCTGCTTGGGGCATAGAAATATCTTTGCAAACACTTCCAAGCAAAGTTCCTAAGTCTTGTAGACTTTATTGCATATTTGTAAGCCATAGATATCTCCCCCATTGTTTAGTTGTGAATTGCTTTTCTGTTCTCTCTTCCCAATCCTTTCTAACTTCCTGTGGTTGATTCCTATGGTTATCGTGCAAGATTTTATATGCCCTGCTAACTTTCTCCCTTTTTTAACAGCAGCTTCTGGTCTAGATTCTACTAAAAACACTGCCAGTGCTGGTCTTTTGCTTAGGATTCCCAGTTTATTTCTGTTTGCCTATAATCTGATATCAATCCTTGACTGGGAAGGCAATCTCTAGCCTGCCATCCAAATGAACTTTTGGCCTCTTCCCATTCTGTTACCTTTTCCTCTCTGGTTATTTGCTCCCAATGCCTTGGTTCATTTGCCAGTTTTCTCCTGTAATTTCTAACCCCCTGTTGCCTATTCTTTTTATGCCTAATTGCAGTCATTCCTAGCGGCAAAATCTCATTTCTCCATCCCTGTGTTGGCTTAATTCTTAGAATACTTTCTGCTACTTTATGAATATAATATTCTGTATGGTTATTGTTATTCTCTTTAAGGATCTGCATCCAGAATCATAGTCTCTCCTTGTTTCTTGAACTTCCCCCCATTTTGTCATCCTCCTTTCTACTTTGAATTATACATTTCTGCTTGTGCTATGTATAGGAGCATTAACTGTGTAGCTCAGAAATACCCCTTCAAATCAGGTAATCCCAAACTACCTTGTTCTATTGGAATAATCAGCTTATCCACTTTACTCTTGCCCTTTTCCCCTCTCAGTTAAAATCCTGCAATTCTTTATTAATTGCTATCCACAACTTATTCTCTGGTTGATAAAAATAGGCCTGAGCTCTACATAAAACAAAAAAGGACTAAAAATATTTTAACTGCTTCTATCTTGCTATTCATATACGTATAACAAAGCTTCCAGTTTCTCAGTTTTTGTATTATCTTTTGTTTAGCCTCTTCCCACATATCCTTAGCTGCCAAAACAGAATCCTTTTTAATCTGTACATCTAAGTACTTCATTTTATAAAATTCCATATATATGGGTATTGCTGAACTGAACCAGTTTGTGTATGGATACATATTTTACAGCTAATTTCTTTGTTTTATCTTCATTAATTTTGTATCCCAAAAAGACATGAAACTGTCTCATAATGTTCCACAACACTGAAATGTCCTTTTCTGGTTTTATCAGGTATAAAGTAATATAATCGGTGAGTAAAACCAGTTTTCTTGACAACCATACCAACAATGTCCTTGCATTTCTGAGCCCCTTATTTTCTTTACCAGT
The DNA here is from genome assembly GCF_019279795.1 of Protopterus annectens. Lineage (NCBI taxonomy): Eukaryota > Metazoa > Chordata > Ceratodontiformes > Protopteridae > Protopterus > Protopterus annectens. The sequence goes on along the minus strand of NC_056743.1, from coordinate 163,867,747 downwards.
GGTTCTAAATATAACCCAAATAACAAAGAGTAAAGAGGACACTCCTTCCTGATTCCTCTGCTCAGACAGAACTTAATGGAGAGGAACCCCGCACACATAAACTTTTGTTTCCAATCCCACATATATCCTCCTAATCAACCTTATAATTTTATCAGAAAATAAAAATACTTCCATTGCCCTACTCATAAAATCCCAGCTTACTCTATCAGATGCTTTCTCTGTGCATCAAGACCCTCCAACAATAGTGGTATTTTCTTACATTTTGCTTCCCTCCGGATCATTGTTGTTCTGTTAATGTTGTCAAATGTTTGCCTCCCCTTCACAAAGCCACAATGATCCATATCTATCAATATTGGCATCACATATGCCATTCTCTTAGCCATTATGGACATAAACACTTTATAATCATGGTTTATAATTGAAGTGGGCCTATATGAAGCTGGATCTGGTGGCTCTTTACCATATTTAGGTGTTACAGCCACCACTGCTTTCTTCCAGGATGTTTGGGCTTCTCCTCCTTTTAAAATGCTATTAAACAAAAACTTCTTTCTCACTTTTGTGATGACCGTACCCTGGCCCAGCAATCAAGGAGCCTCAGTTCTCACCACTAACACCAGGGCGGTTGTCTCCTAGAAGATGAAAGGATAACTAATACGCACAGTAAAGTAAAGTACAATTTCCCTTAAGTGCACACAGAGATCACAGTCAGTCTGAGGCTGGTTGCTCCCTTGCACACCAGGTCCCCAGTAAGACTCCCCACTGGCACAGCTATAGGGTCCAGATCTCAGCCTATCTGGCAAGCTAACCTCCACTACCCTCCCTGTCCAACCAGTGCTTCGTGTCCCTGACCAGGTAGCTGACACACGCACACACTTTGAGATAAGTATTTGTACAACTTCACAGACACTCCTGGGAAAGGCTGACACAAATTCTCCAGCTGTGCCCCTGTACCCAGACTATACAGTAGTAATTACTGCCACCACCAGCTTAATAATTTATCAGCTACCCAAAGGCCCTTAAAAGGGTGTCCATTTATTACTGTGCAGTATTGTTATCCAATTGGTAATGTGACTGTTCAGTCTAAGGCTTATTTTAGAGTGACCTTTTACAATAACCTCTATAAATATGCAATGTACTCTAGAGCTTATCTCTGCACAAACCAGCCACAGGTAAAGTTTTTTTTTAAATATTTAATAATAAATAATTAAAACACAAGACAATACTACCACACCACAGATATATCTAAGAGTTCAGAGATCACACCGAAACTTAAAACAATACAGTAGGACAGGTCTGATGTCAAAGAAAAATATTTAGTCTAACTTTCTTCTAAGTTTAACTATTCCTAAGAGAAATCACAGTGCTGTAATCCTACTTACATACTTGAAGCATAAGCAGTGCTGGGTTAGATGCCCAAGATCAAAATGTTTTTTTTTAGTCTCTCACTCAACAATAGCTTTTAAACACTAACCAACAGCTCTCTAAGGCCCTGCCAAATAACATCATTTTGACACTTAGTCTGGAGTTCCCAGGCCACAAACTGCATTATTTAGCAAGCTAACATCTGCTCAGGAGACTACAACAATAAAAGATATTTCACATATACACTCTAGCAGAAACCAGAGCAATAAAGCACCTTCCACATGTAAATGCTGGCCCTTAACTTTAACCTTAAAACAATGGGCATGAAACCTTCATCCAGACTCACTGGAGCCGACTTGTAAAACATCAAAGAGATTCATAAGATCTTTTCAACTTCAACAGACACATTTGAAATGCTTGGCTTGGTTTTCCTTACAGTAGATGACAATGTTGCAACAATCTTAAAGTTCACATTTTACAGTGTTTTCTTTCATTTAAAAACACAAGCCTGTATTTTACATTTATTTTTACAATTGATAGAATTATGTATAAAATTCTATTTAACTAGGCTAGCAGCCTTCACCCATCTTCCTCCAATCTTCACATCTCTTCCCCCCCCTGGGGAACTCAAGCAAGTTTTTCAAGCGCCCCTTGAGAAACATCGCTTGAGAGTGTCAGGTCTGTCTGGGTGTACCTCACCCCATTCCCTGTCTTGAGAGCCCATCTGCATTGGCTTTACTACTCCCACTGTGGTGCTGCACTGACATATCATATGCTTGCAACCCCAGGCTCTATCTTAGCAACTTGGCATTTTGCTGACTGGCTCTGTTTAACCATGTTAGAGGGTTGTGATCTGTCATCACAGTGAATTTTCTTCCATACAGATAAGGCTGATGTTTTTGTAATGCTCACACTATGGCTACACATTCCTGTTCTACTGCTGCATAGCATTCCTCCATGGGTTGGAGCCTACGACTGAGATAAACCACTGGGTGCTCTTCTCCCGCTGAAGAAATCTAGCTAAGTACAGCCCCACTCCATAGTTTGAAGCATCCACCTGCACAACAAATTATTTGCTATAGTCTGGACTGGCTAACACAGGGGGTCCTACCAAAGCTTCCTTAAGCTTCTGAAATGCCTGCTCACATGTTGGGGTCCACACTACCTTATCTGGCCTGTTCTTCCTTGTCAGGTCTGTGAGGGAAGCAGCTATGGTACTATAATTGGGAACAAACTTTCTGTAGTACCCTGCTGTCCCTAAGAAAGCCGTCACATGCTTTTTGGTAGCAGGTGCAAGCCATGCCTGAATGGCTTCCACTTTGGCAGGTTCTGGCCTTATCTTACCACTCCCCACTCTATGTCCTAGGTAGGAGACCTCGGCCATACCCACCTGACATTTGCTCTGCTTAATGGTCAACCCTGCCCACTGTAGTCTGTCCAGCACTTCCCTGACATGCTGAAGGTGCTCTTGCCAGGAATGGCTGTAGATAGCAACATCATCCATGTAAGCAAGAGCAAACCCTCCTGCTGTTGCTAAGATATGATCTACCAGCCTCTGGAAAGTCACTAGGGCATTCTTCATCCCAAAGGCCATCTTTGTGAACTCATACAAGCCAAAATGAGTCACAGAGACTGACTTCTTTCTAGCACTGGGAGTCACAGGCACCTGCCAGTAACCCTTGGTAAGATCAGTGGTTGTAAGATACTTAGCCCCACCCAGCTGCTCTAGGGCCTCATCTGTCCTAGGCATGGGGTAAGCATCTTCCTCTGTGGGACTATTTAATTTCCTGCAATCCACACAGAACCTGGTGCTGCCATCCTTCTTTGGCACCAGTACCACTGGGGAGGCCCAGGGACTGTTGGACTCCTGAATCACCCCTAGTTCCAACATCTCCTGTACGTCTTCCCTCAGAGTCCATTTGACTCTCTCAGGCACCCTATAACGGGCCTGCCTGATAGGCCTTTGAGGTCCTGTATCCACATGATGCTGCACCAGGTGGGTACTCCTTGGTTTCCCGGTGAACATGCCCACATACTCCTGCAACACTGCTCGGATTTCTCGAACCTGGGTAGGGGATTGCTACCCCTTCCACCGAGGTGCCCACCCGAGCCTCACTGAGGAGATCAATCACAAGATCTGTCTGACTCCTCCTGCAATCCACTGCAGATGCTCAGCACAAGGGCCTCCCTATCATGGTAAGGTTTCATCATGTTAACATATTACAATATGTGCCCCAGCCTTCTGCCTAGTACTTTCACCATGTAGTTAACATCACTTACCTTTCATACCACTTTGTAGGGTCCCTCCCAAGCTGCTTGCAGCTTGTTGTGTCTGACAGGAATGAGAACCATTACCTGCTGTCCCACAGCATATTCTCTAGCTTAAGCATTCTTGTCATACCACCCCTTTTTCTGTTGTTGGGCTTCTGCCAGGTTCTCCTGGGCCAGGCCCATGAGTTCCCTGAGCCTTGTCCTGAAGTTCAGGACATATGCCACAACAGACTCCTTGTGAGACTCACACTCACCTTCCCACTCATCTCAAATTAAATCTAGACGTCCCCTCACCCTATGCCCATACAGCAACTCAAAGGGTGAAAATCCTGTGGATTCCTAGGGAACCTCTCTGTAAGCAAACAACAGATGGGGAAAATATTTGTCCCACTCCCTCTTAAACTGATCTGCAAATGACCGTCACATGGACTTGATTGTAGAGTTTAACCTCTCAAGAAGACCATTAGTCTGGGGATGGTAGGGAGTGGTCTTCATTTGCTTCACCCCGCAAGACTTCCACAGACAAGCCAGCAGGTCTGACATAAAATTGGCACCTCTGTCAGACAGTATTTCCTTTGGGAAACCCACCCTGCTGAAAATCTCTAGCAAAGCATTTGCCACCTTCTCGGCCTCAATGGAGGACAAAGCCACTGACTCAGAGTATCATGTAGCATAATCTCCAATCACTAGGATATACTTTTCCCCTGTGGAACATGGGGTACACAGAAGACCCACAATATCCATAGCTACCCTTTGAAATGGCTCTTCAATCACAGGCAAAGGCATCAGAGGAGCTCTCACCTTTTCTCCTGCCTTGCCTACCTTTTGGCGCTGTTCACAGGTCCTGCAGTACCCTGTTGCATCTTTGGAAATTCCAGGCCAATAGAAATTTTGCATAATACGACTCTTTGTACATTTTATGTCCATATGACCTACAAAGGGAATATCATGGGCTATGGCTAGAAAAGCCAGATGGTAAGCTCTAGGCACTACTAACTGCTGTACTCTCTCACCTTCTAGCCTTCCCTCAGGGGTCCACTCTCTGTATAGTAACCCTTTGTCCCAGTATACAGATTTCCCCTTCCCTTGAGAATCAGGTGTCTCTCTAGCTACCTGCATCAGGCCTTGCAATGTAGGGTCTGAGAGCTGAGCCTGTCTCAGCTCTCTCTCTTTGTAACCCTTCCCAGCTCCCCTTCCACAGGAAGTCTGGCATCCTCTGACAGCAGTGCCTCACTGTCAGCCTGGGTACTACTACACACCTCTTCCTTTGCATTTACCCTGTCCAAGGGAACATCAGTACCCACAAGCAGCTGTGGCTCACATTCAGTCTCACTGCTACAGCGTAGCTCACTCCCTGAAGTAACCACCTCAGCAGTCCTGGCTGCAAGTATGCAGTCTGTCTGGGTCTCCCCCAGGCTACCAGACCCACATGCTTTTCTCCTAGCCTCACTGCATGTAACTGCATAAGTACATAGTACTGCCTCATCCAAATCCTTCCTTCTCAGGACATCTGCAGAATGGTAGTTCCAGACCCCTGTTGTCTCAAGACAACCCACTGTTGGCATTTTGTCTTTCCCACTTACCTTTGGTTCCCCACCTTGCCTCCGTGGACATCTGTATGCCACATGGCTGCACTGGTTGCATTCAAAACATTTAACCCTAGCTCCTGGACGTGTACCTGGACTAGTGGCTTCCCCTGCTACTGGCGTATTCTGTTGGGGCAGTCTGCGCTGCCCACCATGGGTTCCTTTAGTCTCATGAGCAGTACTGGGTTTCCCTTCCCTTTCCTGTGCAGAGCTGCCCTGCTTGCTAGGTATAGGTCTTCCTTCTTCCCCAGCCCCTCTGAAGTAGCACACTGTCTATCAGCTAACCAGATCCTCATGTCCTCAGGCAAAGTGCTAAGGGCTTGTTCCCTTACCAAAATGTCTGCCAGCCCTTCGAAAGTGGTGACCTGACATCCACTCACCCAGCTATGAAAATCAGTGCTCAGTTCAGCACCATATTCACATTCATTTTCATCTGCCTTGCGTCTATGCTCACGAAACTATTTCCTATACATTTCAGGTGTTAGCTTAAAACATTCCAACAAGTGTCTTTTTACAACAGTGTAATCAAAACAGTCAATGTCATGCATTTTTACTAAAGAAGTTACAGCTTTACCATGGAGTAAGGGGGTCAGGTACCATACCCAGAGCCCTTGGTCAACTTCATACTGTTTGCATACCCACTCAAACATATGAATGAAGCTATCAAAAGTATCCCCCTCTTTAAACTGTGGAAGAAATTTACTGACCTTTTGTGCTTCTGGGGTCCGGTTACTCCCTTCCCCATTACCTCCATGACTCTGGCGAAGAGTCAGCATTTCCCTCTTATGCCTCCTCTGCTATTCATTTTCCTAGCTTGTAGACTCCTCATTTTCTCAGCTGCTTCTAGTTCCATATGCCTGGCCTCCAACTCAAGTCTCTCTAGCTCCAGCTGGATTTTTAAGTCACTGCAGAAAGGTTGAGCTGTCCATTTTGCGAGGATATTGTATCTCCACTGTCAGTCTGATTGTCCTCCAGGCTGCCGTTTTCTGATGCAGCTGTAACCAAGGCTGCAATCAGGTCTAACTTAGTCAGGTTTCCATGCACCAGTTCCCTAGCCTGGCACATCTCTGCCAGCTGTCTCCTTGTCAGCTTTCCATACTCCTCTGCTGACATTCTACCTGCTCACCCTGACTAACACTAAGCTAACAAAAGAAATAAAACAATTGTGATCTGAACTCCTGAGTATACACTGCATGGCTGTTTTAGAGTACAAAACACTTTTAGAGATCACTGTACATAAGCTACAGGAATTCGCTCTACCCACACCACTACAAGCCAATTAGTGTTTGCCAAGTAATCATTATGTGATGTGGATCCCACCACAGCAAACCAATATGTGATGGGATATCCCAACCACTGCCACCAATATGTGACAACCGTGCCCTGGTTCAGCAATCAAGTAGGCTCACTCCTCACCACTAACACAAAGATGGTCGTCTCCTAGAAGAGGAAAGGATAACTAGTACACACAGTAAAGTACAATTTCCCTTAAGTGCACACAGAGATCACAGTCAGTCTGGGGCTGGTTGCTCCCTTGCTCACCAAGTCCCCAATAAGACTCCCCACTGGCACAGCTATAGGGTCCAGATCTCAGCCTAACTGCAAGCTAACCTTGAGTACCCCTCCCTGTCCAACCAGTGCTTCGTGTCCCTGCCCAGGTAGCTGACACACACCCACACTTTGAGATAAGTATTTATACAACTTCACAGATACTCCTGGGAAAGGCTGACACAGATTCTCCAGCTGTGCCCCTTTACCCAGACTACACGGTAGTAATTACTGCCACCACCAGCTTAATAATTTATCAGCTACCCAAAGGCCCTTAAAAGGGTGTCCATTTATTACTGTGCAATATTATTATCCAATTGGTAATGTGACTATTCAGTCTAAGGCTTATTTTAGAGTGGCCTTTTACAATAACCTTTATAAATATGCAATGTACTCTAGAGCTTATCTCTACACAAACCAGCCACAGGTAAAGTTTTTTTAAATATTTAATAATAATAAATTAAAACACAAGACAATACTACTACACCACAGAGATATCTAAGAGTTCAGAGATCACACAGAAACTTAAAAATGCAGTAGGACAGGTCTGATGTCAGAGAGTCTAACTTTCTTCTAAGTTTAACTATTCCTAAGAGAAATCACAGTGCTATAATCCTACTTACATACATAAAGCATAAGCAGTGATGGGTTAGATGTCCAAGATCAAAGTGCTTTTTTAGTCTCTCACTCAACAATAGTTTTTAAACACTAACCAACAGCTCTCTAAGGCCCTCCCAAATTACATAATTTTGACACTTACTCTTGAGTTCCCAGGCCACAAACTGCATTATTTAGCAAGCTAACACCTGCTCAGGAGACTACAACAATAAAAGGCATTTCACATATACACTCTAGCAGAAATCAGAGCAACAAAGCACCTTCCACATGTAAATTCTGGCCCTTAACTTTAACCTTAAAACAATGGGCATGAAACCTTCATCCAGACTCACTGGAGCTGACTTGTAAAACATCAAAGAGATGCATAAGATCTTTTCAACTTCAACACACACATTTGAAATGCTTGGCTTGGTTTTCCTTACAGCAGATGGCAATATTGCAACAATCTTGAAGTTCACATTTTACAGTGTTTTCTTTCATTTAAAAACACAAACCTGTATTTTACATTTATTTATGCAATTGATAGAATTATGTATCAAATTATATTTAACTAGGCTGGCAGCCTTCGCCCATCTTCCTCCAATCTTCACAATTTTCTTCACTTATAGCTTCCAAACCTCCACAGGAATACCATGTATTTCTGGTGACTTTCATATAGATTGATTATACATCACAATTTTTAAATGAACTCCTCCTATCCTAACTGTTTGTAGTTGAGCCTCATTTACCTCTAACATTAGCATATTTAATTCTTCCATAAATATTTCCATTTGTACTTTTTATTGATTTCCACATTTCTGTGCTTTACACAGATTGTAATAAAATTTCTAAAATATTTCTCATACCTCTATAAGATTTCTGATTGTTTTCCTTGTTATTGGCTCCCTAAGCTTCGCAACAACCCTTTCTACTTTCTGTTGCCTGAGCTGTTGTGCTAAAATCTTTTGTGCTCTGGAGTTATAATCAAAAAACAGTTGCTTAACAGCAGTCTTTCTAAACTCATGCATCTTATCCAGATACTCTCTTATTTTCTCTTTAGCAGTCTGCAATTGCACCTCCTCTTGTTCTGTGAGATTCCCCTTTTTGTAATAATTTAACCTTTGTCAGCCCCTCTAAATAATTATTATTGCTTAATCCAAAGTGAAGTAAATGCAGGCAGGAAGTAGTAAATCCACACTGTTTATTTAGAGGAATAAGTGCTTTTGTCCCAAACAGTTAATTTATCAAGTTCCTGATAAATTAACTGTTTGGGACGAAAGCACTTATTCCTCTAAATAAACTGTGTGGATTTACTACTTCCTGCCTGCGTTTGCTTCACTTTGGATTTCATGATTTATTTTGTTCCTGTTTGGATTGGTTTACAATTATTATTACTTCTTAACCAAGTCTCTTTTTATTATATTTCTCCCCTATTTTTAAACTCCACATTCATTTTATCTCACTCATTAGCTGTAACATATGGAGTACTATCTTCCCTAATAACTCTTGGATAACTTCCACAATCTATTCAGTAATTCCTCTCTGTAACAGGTGTGCGTGTGTGTGTGTGTGTGTGGGGGGGTGCTTGTGTATTATCTTTACTTCATTACCCTGAATTTTTATCTTAGTAAATATTGGCACATGATCTGATATAGTTATTGGATGTGTATCAGAATTCTCAGTTAAATGGAGATGTTCCTGTGAAATATAATTTCTGTCAAGTTTAGCCCATTTATTGTACCATGGGCAATAATACATAAATTCTGTCCGAGTTCCTGCAATGGAATTCACATCTTTCATACCCAATATTTTCATAAATTTCTTCAGAAATCTACTCTGTTTTGTTATATTTCCCTTCTAGGCCCCCCAGATACATCTTCAATGTTGCAAATCAAATTCATTCCCCACCTATAAGTAATATTCCCTACTGAAAGCTGATTATTTCTCCCAGAATGTTTTAAGCTACAAAATAGTTTTAGGTGGAATATAAATACGTACCAGTGTAATACCAATTTCTTCCCAGTAGCCCCTTACTACTAAAAATTTCCATTATTATCTTTGTTTCCCTTTTATGGTGGCCATGGTGGTGCAGTGGTTAGCATTTCCACCTCACAGCAAGAGGTTCTCTGGTTTGATTCTCAGCTGTGGTGCCTTCTGTGCAGAGTCTACATGTCCTCCCTGCAGTTGTGTGGATTTCCTCCAGGTGCTCCGGTTTTGTCCCACATCCCAAAGACATTCTGCAAGTGGATTGAACACTCTAAATTAGCCCTAGGTGTGTGTCTGTGTGCGTGTGTCTGTGTGCATGCGTGCATGTGTGTGAGTGCGTGTGTGTGTGCATGTGTGTACCTTCTGTGGAAAGTTGGGCACCGGGCTGGCAACTCGACACTGTGAAACTCCACTGCCAATCGTTCTGAGGACCGTTGTTCCACTAAGGTGACCCCTGTTGTATCTCTATTGGAGCTGTTCTAGCCATTAATATAAGTACTGCTGTTTTCCTTTGTCCCTAATAAAATATCCATCCAGAAGTCCTTTCTTTATCAAAGTTACATGCTCAGTTTTTTAAAAATGTCTCCTGTAGCATTGCTATTTGCACTGAGCATTTCTTAACATAATTAAGTATTCTTTCCTTTTAGCCTATACCTGTGAGACCATTCACATTCCAAGACAAAATGGAAAGTGTAGCCATTATGGCAAGAAGTTATTATTCCCCCCTATTCTATATGGCAACTTTTTTTAAAATGGCTATTTCCAGCTTTTGTGATACATGTACCCATTAATGTTTAGCAGGTTAATCCTTTATACAGTTTTTTCACATCATCAGCATTGGATCCTGTGTCACATTTTACAAGACTTTTTGTTTTAATAAAAAATCTCTGACAAAAAAAACACACCCAGAACCTGTTAACTTAATACAAACACAAAGAACTATGTACATCCTCAAGTAATGAAGTTTAACACTCCTAATAGAAACATTTGTTCCCCAGTTTAACCCCAAACTGAAGTTATCCATACTAAGATGTATGTTATTGTCTGTGCGTTTACTTACATTAACTGATGTCTGTTCTCTTTTTTATCTTTATTCCTCCTCCTCCCCAAATATGAAAACTACTTGCATACTTTCGTAAATCATCATCTTTGAGCCTTGAGGAAACCTGTTTTCTGTCTTTTATTGCTCTATTATTCACTCGCCTTCATGGAAAAGTAAGAGAAAAAAAGAAAATGTTATTCCTCTGTTGCAGCCTAAATGACAAGCTGAAACATTTATTGTTAAAGGAAAAAAATGTTCATTATATTCAGTATTCTAATTTTACTTGTGTCCACTTATTCTCATTTTACTTGTGTCCACTTAAGATTTGTTATTAGATTAAGCCAAGGATCTTAATGTAGACATTCACCTATGCAAAAATAAGTGAAAACCTGTCAGCTCTAGATATATTATGATCTTCTTTTATACCCCATCTCCCACCTCAGCAACCCAAGATTACAGCCCGTTAAACCTGCTTTTGTCTGACCTTTGCCTCTTTTTGCAGGTGTCTACATTTCTTAATACCAAAAAAGAAGAAAAACAAGGAGGAAATAAATGGCATCTGTTTACTTTTAATAACTTCATCACATACAAGAACAACTAAAGATCTTCTTCTACTTTCGGCTTTTCCCGATTAGGGGTCGCCACAGCAGATCACCTGTCCGCTCATGATTGGCAGTGGGGTTTTACAGTGTTGAGTTGCCAGCACGGCTTCCAACTTTCCACAGAAGGCAGACAAACACGCGCTCACACCTAGGGCCAATTTAGAGTGTCCAGTACACCTGCATCCTGTATTTGGGATGTGAGAGGAAACCGGAGCACCCGGAGGAAACCCACGCGACCACAGGGAGGACATGAACAACTAAAAATACTTTGTGTAAAATATGCGATTTATATTGTGAAAAATTTCATAGCAGTACTTTTAAGAATATAAATTGTTTTACTTAGTTACCTTTTTCCTTCCTCCTCCTTCCTTTCCCCTCACAGTCCTTCCAAACATTAATGACATGAAGTAACGCAGATGCCTTTCATTGACTTACAAGTTTAACAAAATCAATAAAAGTCCACCCTTTCCACATATTCTTATACAGCATATTTTATAAGTACGATTGAAGCTTTCCAGTCTCACACTTGTTCACTAATTTCCATGTGGCTGTTCTTCCTCTTCATCTCAGTCTCCCAAGTCCAGATTCCGTTCAATTTAATGGTGGTCTTGGTTCTCTTGGTGAAGTCCTGTGCTTTTCAATGTCTCTTAGGCATTTTCCTTAGAAACAGTAGAAAAGCTTTCATTGGTAAAATCTTTCCATGTGATTTATTATCAGTAGAGTGAGAAACAGAGCCCCGTTTTGCTTCTCTGCTCATTTTTTTTGTTGGACAGATTTTTTCATTTCCTACTTGGCCTGTTCTGCATCAAGAAATGACTTTGATCCTTCAGGAAAAAGTATTCCAAAGACTGCTGGATACAGCGGTTTGAGTCTGACATCTGCCTCTTGGCATTCCCTGATACTAGAACAATTTTTTTTCTTCTGCCTGGTGTACAGTGAATAATCATTTTCTGCAAATACTCCTACTGCCTCCAGCTTTTAATAATTTGCCCTTTTGCCATGCCAGGATCATCTCTTTCTGCTGGTAGCTTTACATCTTTACTAATATAGGTCTTTACTGCTTTCTCATGGCCATATTTGGAGCATACACATTGTGTGCCCTTTCAATTAACATGTCTTGCTATGAAATAGTCTAGTTGCCTATTTTTGCCTTCAAAAAATTAATACAGTCTTTTCCTTTCAGTTTCTCTGGTACAGCAAAAAATATCTGCTTTTCAGTATGTGCTCTGTCCTCTAATTCTACCATTTTTGGAACAGCTGTTCTTGAGCAGTCTCATACTCTTGTCAGCCTTTTTTTCATTTCGACCTCTGAGTTTTGCTGTTTTTCAGCTCATCTAAATATCTGTTAAAAATCAAACAAACAACTGCTGTGCAACGCAATGGAGGGTACCAATGAGACTGTACTTCAAAAACAACAAGATGTAATGAATAGTAAAGAATATAGCAGTCCAATCATACGAAGGAAGAATTAATTTATTGAGCAGGTTAGCGCTTTCGCAATAGCTTCATCAGACCTTTGATAACCAAACACATCACAGCCTAATTGTTTAAATACATTAAAAAGGCGCCAAAAACCTTCAACTCTTTAAAGATCCACAAGGACCCACACCATCCCCCATTGAGACCAATTGTTGCTGGCAGGGGATGGTCAACTGAACCTTTATCAATTTTTGTGGAAGCTCAACTAAGACCTCTGGTTGATGCTAATCCATTTATTCTCAGGGACACCAGACAGTTTCTGTTGGATTTATATCAATACATCCACGATTGCCCCGATGTTGAAGATCTTATATGGGTGACTATGGACGTACAGTCCCTGTTTACTGTTATACCGAATACTAGGGGTAAAGAAATGATTGTTGCTTACTTGAGGAGATCCACCCTCTCTCTAGACTATGATATTGAGTTGATCAGTTTATTGTTGGGGATTATTTTGGACTCTAACCTATTCTGCTTTCAAGAAAGGATCTTTTTACAGCGAGATGGCGTGGCTATGGGCACTTCATGTGCGAATAGCTACGCCAACTTGGTGATGGCGGAATGGGAGCACTGTCATCTGTTCCAGAATGAACTATTCAAGGAGTTTGCACCGTTCTACAGGCGTTTTGTAGATGATCTTTTCTTTGTCTGGAGTGGCACATCAGAACGGTTGGAGCATTTCTTTGAATGGATCAATACTTCCAACACATTCCTGAATTTCACCATGGAATGGTCACACACTACCATTCCATTTTTGGATATTTATGTGGATAAATTACCCGGTGGGATTATCAACACGGGAGTGTATCGTAAGACTTGTCATAGGAATACACTACTCCATCGTTCTAGTATGCACCCAGGATTCGTTTATAACAACATTGTGAAAGGACAATCCATGCGGATGTCCAGGTACACTCCTGGGGCAATCGAATTGGAGAGGGAATTGGAAGATCTGGGCATGAGATTTGCGGAACGAGGATATAGTGGCCTGGATATCACCAGAGGGATGGATGATATTCACAGTCTTAGGGAGGATAGAGCCAAACCCTATTTTTCAGAAGGGGCAAAGGAATTATACACAGATGACATTAGGGTCAATTGGAGAAAGCATGATCCTTATACTGAGAATAACAATATCATTTTTCCCATCTACTATACCAGAGATGTTGGTGTTGTCAAGGACATTTTTTCTAAACACTGGCACATTCTATCGGTGGACCCTACTATTAATGGTCTGACAGGTGAACGACCAAAATTTGTTTACCGGAACAAGAAGAATCTCAAAAGGTTACTTTGCTATCCTAAAGTATCTTATACACCAATCACTTTGTCAGGGCCTTATATGACACCTTGCAATAGGTGCAATTTCTGCTCCTATATTTTGACTGACCCCATCTTTGTTTATCCATATGGATCTGGTGTGTTCCACATCCGGACGAAAGGTAGCTGTATGTCGAAGGATGTAGTCTATCTTGCCACATGTACATTATGCTCGGCCTACTATGTAGGCAAAACTAATCGAGTACTGAGAGATAGGATCAGGGAGCATATGTATCATACAAGGAAGGGCAATCTACACAATGCCCTGGCTAAGCACACCAAGGATGAGGGGCCAGCACACCAGTTCAGGTTCAGGGTACTGGAACAGATCTCCAAGACACATAGGAGGGGGGACATTAGGAATTACACCGAGACCAGAGAGATACACTGGATAATTAAGTTCAGGGCTGATCTGATACCAGGCTTGAATGGGAAGGTTCCATTACGTCCCATACTTAAATCAAGGAGGCTAAAGAATAAATGATGATAGGGTGTAAATTAGGTATACATGTCTTCAATTTTTAATGTTTATATTTTTTATTTTTATTTTTATGCCCATATATATTTTTATGCATTTTTTATCTTAAGTGTATATAATGTTTATACATTTATTCTTTATTGTCATGTTTACCCCATGTGTTTTTATGAGTGCTACACCTTTAAAGAGTTGAAGGTTTTTGGCGCCTTTTAATGTATTTAAACAATTAGGCTGTGATGTGTTTTGTTATCAAAGGTCTGATGAAGCTATTGCGAAAGCGCTAACCTGCTCAATAAATTAATTCTTCCTTCGTATGATTGGACTGCTATATTCTTTACTATCCATTACATCTTGTTGTTTTTGAAGTACAATCTCATTGGTACCCTCCATTGCGTTGCACAGCAGTTGTTTGTTTGATTTTTATTTCTGCTTGTTGCCTTTCTGCTGAGCATTAACTCTGCTGGATTGTTTTTACTCTTGATAAATATCTGTTAAAACTTCTTCCATTTTCTCCAACCTTCTGTTTTTTTGAGTTGTTATACTGCTTCAGTTTTTTGTTTATTTTAATCAGCTTTCAAGATATTTGACTTATTTTTTCCTCTAGATTACTGGAAGTCATGTCTTGCATCAGAACTAAAGCTTGAATTCCTTTTTGCTGAACAGCTGCAGAATTCTTGCTAATGTTTTATCTTAACCTTTTCTACTTTATTTTCTTTGCACCTCTCTTGGCTTCTTCTTTGAAGGCATCCAGCAGGTGTACTTACATGCCAGTAAGTGAATTTTACTAAAGTTGACAATATCACTGGCCATTGTCTCTCATTTTCTGTTTTCACACTGGGAAAGCTGAAGTTAAGCTGTTCATCATTGTGCAGCCATCTTGGAAGTCTTAAGCAAATACAGTTGTTTGTAAATGAATTTACCATAACAGCATATCTCTGTTAAGAAGTATAACGGTAACGCTAACCATCTGATATTGTTAATCCTCGTTCATTCCTTACGCTTGGGGTATCGGTTCTGACCTCGGAACCAAACTAGCCATTTTCCAAGCTCGCGTCAGCTACAAACTCTCGAGCTAAACTCTTACCCATAATCCCCTCTTCCTGTTACCTCAGATTTCGTTTGCCACATTGCCATTCGGTTGTGTCAATCTGCTTCCCTGGAGCTGAGTATAGTTATTTCTTGTCAGAATAGTCTTTATATAACTTTTTCTGTCATTAAAGTTTCTATTTTGTTGTCTCTTACCCTATCGCATCTAGCGACCATATTTTCTTGAGTTTTCTTTTCTTCTCTTCTCTCTACACCCTTTACCATGAGGTATTTCTCCCGTACCATCGTTGGTAATCTTCCTTGCTTCATACCTTCGGGTATTTCTTTGTACTTTTGCTGGTATCCTTCCTACTATCCCTTTTTTCTATCATGGCAGATAAGAAAGGTAGTCCGGATTTTAAAAGGTGTTCTGATTGTGGACATAAATTACCTACATCTGATGCACACTCTTTGTGTGTTTATTGCCTGGGGGCGTCCCTTTTTTCTATCATGGCAGATAAGAAAGGTAGTCCGGATTTTAAAAGGTGTTCTGATTGTGGACATAAATTACATACATCTGATGCACACTCTTTGTGTGTTTATTGCTTGGGGGCGTCCCATTTATCTGTTGACCCGCCCTGTACTATCTGTGAAAAATTTTCTAACACAACCTTATTAGAAAGGAAAAATAAGTTGCTGCTGAAGGGACTTCTTAAATCTCCCTTTTCAGAGGCTTTTTCTGGGTCGGAGGCTTCAACCCCTCCTAGAGCCCATAAGAAAATTTTGGATGTTTCTACCAAGGCCAAGTCTTTGCCTGCATCCCCAGCTGGGGACTCCGACCAACCAAAACCTAAAAAGGCTAAAGTTTCTGCTCTAGAGCTCACTCTGTCAGCCCCAGTGCTTTCAGTGCCTAGACTTTTGGCACCGAGACCTTCGGCTCCATTAGTGATCTTGGCTCCGTCTTCTCCTGCAGCCTTCACTATATCGGCACCGAGGGGCTCCTCGGTGCAGACTATTACGACTACTGTATTGGCACCGACCGCTCAGTCGGCGCAGACCTTGACCACGTCGGCTCCGACATCTTACTCTGAACTGACGCCTCAGTTATTGGCTCCAATTTTGTCGGTTCCAGCTTCAGTACCGACAACCACTTCGGCACCGATCCTTGTGTCAGTGCAGACCGTGACCTCGGCACCAATGACTTCCTTGGTGCAGACACCCGTAGTCCAGTCTCTCTCGGCACCGTTGTTCTCCGTGCGGACTAGTGAGGTGGGCACCGAGTTTGTCTCTTCTGTGGACAGGCCTGTTTTTCCCTTAGTCTCCGTGAGGTCCACTAGAAGCCTTTCCGAACACGACATGTTGCGTCTTGTGGATCAAGTGCTTTTGGCCAGAGATATCCCACCCCCCACGACCTATCCTTCCCTGGGAGGTGATCACCCATCTTCAAAGACCCCTTCTTATTCTCCTCCTTCATTGCCTTTGAAGTCCATTGATATAGCACAGTCTTCCCCCTTTGCGGTTCCCTTTATGGATCTTACTAAGGAACCGCAGTTGCCTTCGTGTCAGGAAAGTTTTGCTATGACCCAGGATGACAGTTGTGACGTGCGTAATTTGCTGCTCCACATCCATCCGGGGACTCTGACACGGCAGGCTGAGCCACTTAGGGGAGGGGTGCCCCTGTCCTGGACACTCACTCCTCTTCAGGTGGATCAGCCTTTCAACTGATGGAGAAGGCTTTCACTTCTGCTGGTGATACTGGACTGTTTATCCATCGCCCTCCTCTAGTACACTGGTTTCAGAAGTCGCACCTAGTGGACACCGGGTGCAAGGGCCTCAGGACATATTCCCACAGGAAACCCCTTTTCCGCTGTCTTCCCCAGCTTCTCCCTCTAAGGAAGTCCACCGGAAAAGTTCATGTAAGAGGAAGCACATGGACTCCACAGAGGAGTTCCTCACTGAAGACACAGACTTTGATGAAGGGGAAGGATCCCCTCGGTCACCCTCTGAGGTATCCTTCAGTGATATCCTCTAAATTCTTAAACAGAGAGGTGACTGACAGCCCTCTAATCCGACCTCTGAGGAGTCTGTGTTCCTGCAGGCTTTTCGCGCCCGGCCCCCTACCTCCTGGTTTACTCCACCTGCCGATGAACTTGTCTGGCTCATCGTGCAGCTGCATGGAAGGCTCCTGACACCATCGAGTCTATTCCCCAGAGGCCAGATAAGATTTTGTCCCCTCCTGCTACAGATCCCCATTGGTCTAAAGGTCTTCCTGTGGATGCTTTGGTGGTGGTGGCCGCAACAAAAAAGGATCTGGTGGAAGAAGAAAGCCAGACTGTCCATCCACCTAGCAAAGAGTCTCGGGCCCTGGACAGGATAGGGAAGCGCACCTTTGCATCAGCAACCTTTACTGTCAGGTCCCTGAATTATATGGCACACTTTACCAGGCTTTAAAGGGATCTGATTTCCAAGCTCTTTGAAACCTTGGCAGGTGCTGTGTCTGATGAGGTCCGTGACAAAGTGGCCTCTCAGCTGGCCACCATTGAGTCAGTATCTAACTCTCTATGCGACTGATATCCCATGTATCAGAAGGAACAGCTCGAGTGGCGGGTTCAGCATTGGTCTTGAGACGACATGCCTGGATGAGCTTGTGCAATTTCGCAGAACCCTTTAAGGCTTCCTTTCTTAATGCTCCCATTGAGGCCTCTTCGTTGTTTGGACCAAAGTTAAAAGCACACTGGCCAGATGTGAACAGGACTGTAAGACCCTTTCTGACGTAGGTGTCCGTTATTCTTCTCTTCAACGTGCTTTCTCCCGAAACCAAAAGAGTGGGAAGATATGGTTCAAGAAATCTCTGGGCCTTTCCGTGACACACAGGTCGAGTTCTCCCCTAGAGGCAGAGGGGGAAACTCACAGGGAAGACGCTCCTTTCGGGGCAGAGGGGGTCCACATAACCAGGGTTCTAGGGACTCTTTCCCTGGCCAGTCCTACCAGCGCTCCTGAAGAGCAGCCCAACTCCTTTCCTCTGGAGGTAGTTGGGGGTCATTTCTCCTTGTACCCTTCTGCCTGGCTAACCGTCACCACCAATTATTGGGTACAAAGGACTATAACCAGAGGTTATCATGTCCCCTTCGATATTTCTCCTGTCCCTTCAAAAAAACCTTCCCGACGTTCCACCCAGTCAAAGGGAAGAAGCAGCACTAGAGATAGAAAAGCTGCTAAGAAAGAGAGTCATCCAAATAGCCCCTCCAGACCAGATAGGATCCAGATTCTACTCAAGACTATTTTTGGTGCCAAAGAAAACCGAGGACTGGAGACCAATTTTGGATCTCAATGTATTGAACAAGTTTGTGAGAGTACAAAAATTCCGGATGGTCACAATACAGTCTATCCTCCTGCTTTTGGAAAAAGATGATCGGATGTGCTCGATAGATCTTCAAGATGCATACTACCACATAAAAGTGGATAGGCCATCAAGAAGATTTATGTGCTTCCGTGCGGGATCCAGTCACTACCAGTGCAGAGTACTGCCCTTCGGACTCTCTACAGCCCCAGAAGTGTTCACAAAGTGCATGGCAGTTGTCACAGCTCACATGCGACTTCAAGGATTCCAGGTGTTTCCATACCTAGACAACTGGCTCATTTCCGCCCCCACCAGACATCTACTGGAAGAAGCCCTGGTATACTCTCTCCTCGCTGCACAAAGGCTAGGCATAGCCATAAACTGGAAAAAATCCAATCTCACCCTATCTCAGTCGACAGAATTCATAGGGGTTATCTTGGATACAAAGAACTGCAAAGCTGCCATGCCAGAACACAGAATTTTAAGGATAAAGCAACAACTGATTCCAATCCTTTCAAGGGAGAAATCCACAGCTCACTCTGTTCTACAGCTGTTGGGTTCCATGGCAGCCTCCAACACCATTGTCCCCCTGGCCAGATTTCATATGAGGCTTCTACAATGGCCACTGCTCACCCAATGGTATCCTTTTCAGCATCCTCTTTCAGCCAAAATTCGAGTAACCCCCCAGGTGCAAACAGGATTTAAATTTGTGGATGACACACAATCTGTCACAATGGTCTCGCCCCTTCTCCCCCCAGCAACCCAAGGCCACAGTGACCACGGACACCTCCCTGATGAGGTGGGGGGACTATGTCAGGGACAGACAGTCCAAGGCACTTGGTCCAAACTGGAGGCCCAACTGCATATAATTGTTCTAGAGCTGAGGGCAGTGCTTTTGGCGTTGCGAGCATTCCATCCACTGCTGCCGTCTGGGACGATTGCGATTCAATCAGACAACATGGTGGTGGTCTGGTACATCACTTCAACAAACAAGGTGGAACCAAATCTTACCCCCTTTGTCGAGAGGCCATGAGGATATGGCAATGGGTGATGGCTACCAACAGTTTTCTTCTAGCAAAGCACATTTCCGGGAGTTCCAACGTGATAGCAGACGGACTCTGCAGGTGCATTCTACAACCTCACGAGTGGTCCCTGAATCCCTTGATAGCGGTGGAGATCTTCCACTGCTGGGGCCATCCTTGCTGCGACCTCTTTGCATCCCCGACCAACTACAAATGCAGTAACCACTTCGCCCTGATTCCCCCTCCAGGACAGTCACCCAGGGACGCTCTAGTCCACGATTGGCCATCGGGTCTTCTTTATGCATTCTCACTTTTTCCTCTCATTCCCCAGTTTCTGAAGAAAGCCCGTCGGTTGAAGAGCAAGGTGATCCTCATAGCACCATATTGGCCTTGTCAGATTTGGTTCCCCTTCCTTTGGCCTCACCTTCTAGATCGACCATGGATTCTCCATCCAACCCCGGAGTTGATCTCACATCCACAGACCCTGATTCATCCCAACCTGAACAGCCTGAAGCTCACAACTTGGCTACTCCAATTCCCTTGATTTCCAGGCAGAATGATCTTTCTTTACCAGTACGTGACATTCTCATTTCATCTCATAAGTCTTCCACTAGAATTACTTATCTAAGCAAGTGGAAAAGATTTACCTGTTGGCTGAAAGATAAACATGTAGATCCCTTCTCAGCACCACTGTCGATAATACTAGACTATCTGACTGATCTTTTCCAGTCGGGTCTGTCTGCTTCTACCATTAGAGTTCATTTGGCTGCAATTTCTAATTTCCATGAGGGTGTCCAATATTCCTCTCTTATGTCTCATAAATTGTGTAAGATCTTCATAAAAGGTGTGAATCATCTGAAGCCACCTTTTAGAGAACCTATTCAACCATGGGATCTATCATTAGTTCTACAAGCTCTGACAATGCCACCCTTCGAACCAGCTTCTTCTTGTGACCTCAAGTATTTGTCATGGAAAACCTTGTTTTTAGTCACCATTACTTCTGACAGACATATTTCTGAGCTTCTAGCTTTATGTATCAAGAGTCTATACTTGATTTTTCATAGAGATAGAGTGTCTTTAAGAACTAATATTTCATTTCTGCCCAAATTGATCTCTGAAATGTCTATTAATCAAACCATTGAATTGCCAGTTTTCTTTCCCAATCATTCAAACAGAGGAGAATATTGCCTGCATACCCTAGATATCCACAGGCAAATCCATTTTTACTTTAACAGGACTAGGTCCTTTCGTAAATCTGACCAGCTATTTTTGGCCTATTTTGGACCTAGATTAGGATCTGCTGTTGCTAAGGTCACATTAGCTAGATGACAAATTGAAGAAACAAACCCAAGACAGGGTCCAACTAAAATCACAAAACAGGAAATCGGACCACTGCACACAGACTAGATTGGTAGGTGATAGATAAATCCTTTATTACAGACTTAGCGCTTTCACCATAACATATGGCATCCTCTGAGGATGCCATATGTTATGGTGAAAGCGCTAAGTCTGTAATAAAGGATTTATCCTATCGCCTACCAACCTAGTCTGTGTGCAGTGGTCTGATTTCCTGTTTTGTGACATTAACTAGATGGTTGAAGGACTGTGTGACCTTCATGTATACACAATGTAATATCCCGTTGCCTACTACCATGAAGGCTCATTCGACAAGGTCGGTGGCAACTTCTGCTGCCTTCCATGCCAGAGCTTCTTTACATGATATCTGTGCAGCTGCAACTTGGGCTACGCATTAGACCTTCGTCAATCATTACAAATTGGATTTGGCCTCCTGGGGAAGAGCATCTTTTGGTTCTATGGTGCTCAGGAATGTCCTTCCATTAGAGCCTCCCAGGAATATTGGTAGCTGGGGATTCTGTCCCATGTGTAAGGAATGAACGAGGATTAACAATATCAGATAAAAAAGTTATGTCTTACCAAAGCATTCCATCTGTATTATTGATCCTCGTTCAGTCATTACGACCCTTCCTCCTTCCCCCTCCTGTGGCTTCTAGTGGATCTCACCATCCGCTTCTATTAGGTCATTTGACCAGAGGTAGCCTCTACCTTCTTTTGACTTGCAAACTCAATCTGAGGTAACAGGGAGAAGGGGGATTATGGTTAAGAGTTTAGCTCGAGAGTTTGTAGCTGAAGCGAGCTTGGAAAATGGTCAGCTCGGTTCCAAGGTCGGAACCGATACCCCATACGTAATGACTGAACGAGGATGAACAATACAGATGGGACGTTATGGTAAGGCATAACTTCTTTTTTTCCATCTGCAAAAAGAAGGGAGTATAATGTTGTATTGCACTACACAGCTGAATTTTCTGATTGTAATTATGAGTTGTTGTTATACTATGGAAGATGGATTACTGCAATCACAAGTTCCTGTGAGTCCCAGAATGGGAGAGAAGTAAAGAAAGCTGCTAGCACTGTTGGCTGTGAGTGCTTTACTCACCATTTACAGTTCCACTGAGTGATGGTGCAAGCCCAGCATTTAATAGGGACAAAGCACTATTGATGAAGATTCTGTTATGAAGATGATATACAACATGAATATTCCCTAATGTAATGATTTAATCTTAGGGTGATCTGTCTTTTAAGATGTACTGTTATGCTTCATGCAGTTGTGCTGTCTGAGTGCTAACAAGTTTTGGTTTTATAGGGCTCACATGCACACAAGCATCACTAGATATGTTGACATGACACCAGTGGTAGCTTAGGCAGGGGGACATAACACCTATGGAAAATGCTCAAAATTACTGCAGCTTTACTAGTAAGCAACATGTATGTTATAATGTACTGCTTTAATGACTTTTCTCTAAAATTGTCTGTTAGTGCAGTTGTGTGAGTAAACTTGCATTATCAGGGTGTTTTAGTCACTTGAAAATGAAGTGTCAGGCCCATTGTGAAAGTGAATGCTCGAATGGATCCAGCTAGTAATCAGACTTGAAAGTAGTAGAGAAACAACCACACATTTCTACTGTCTTTTCAGAGAAAAATAATTTAATAAAAAGTCAGAGTGGAAAGAAATGTCAGAAGAATTGTTAAGTAGGTTTGATATGTAGTACAGCGTGAGGCTTGCATAACTGATGTGTTTATGCTTGATTTAAGGATAGTGGCTATAGTAGTTACATAAATAGTACAGAGGCAGAATAGAGGAATCAGCCTGAAAAGAAAGGTTGGTGGAGGGAGTCACAGTTACCAGACCGAAAGCTCCAAATTCACTGTAGACTTAAATACATTTTTTCTTTATGGAAAGAGTGGTAGCTGAATGCAACATGCGCCTAGAGTTGCAGTTGGACTGTAGGACTACTGAAACTTTCAAGAATATAAGAGACCATTGGTAGAGAGAAGCGTGAGATGTTGGTCTTTCTCTGCCATTGTGCATATGTAATAGTAATGTAAGAAAAAGTCATATTGATTGTGGGTACCTGTGAGTGACGAGATGAATAATTATGGAGTAGATAACAGACAGGCTGGAGTCTCTAACAGAAGATCAGTAGCTGGGACAAACGACATGCTGATGTGCATAACCAGTAGAATAAAGCCTTAGAGGAAGGAAGTTCTATTCCATTTTATGAGACAATATATACGTACATACAAAGAAATGTTTCAAGCATGGGCATTAATGACCTTCTAGCCTGCCAGTATACCAAAACAGTTGTTCTCATAACAAGTGTCCAGGCTGTTCTTAAAAATATCTAAATAAGTGCTTGCTTTAATGCAATTTCTGTTCCATGCATCGGCTGCTGTGTCAGAGAACTAATTACTACACTTCTCATTCCTATAGAATATTCTACATAGGTTGTCTGATTCTCTACTGCTTTTTGATAACCACAAACATTCCCAGAGATAGCTGTCTCTAAATGCCCTATGTACCTGAATAAGATCTCTTAAACATCTATGAGACACTGTATAAATTCAAATATTTTTGTGTTTCATAATAACTTAAATTTTCACATCCATGAATGCCCTTGAATATTTCCACTTTCCAGTTTACTCATGCTTGTTTTCGTATAAGATTTCCACATTGCATTTCATATTCAAGTTTGGGTCTAACGACTTCATCATTTCTGATTTCCTAGATTTTATAAATCTATTTACACAACCTATTGTCCTATAACTGTCATTAACCAATTGGTTGATATGATTAGAAATGCTCAAAGATGGATCTACCCATATACCCAGGTCCTTAAACGAATCTACATTTTCAATCACTGTGTGCTGTATTAAATATTCACCTTTCAATGTCTCCCAAATCTCATATGCTTAGTTTTTAATGTATTTATCAGCATATTATTCTGCTGTGCCCAAATGGTCAATTTAGTCATGTTATTTTGCAGACATACCCCATCTGAGACTCATGTAATCAGTTTAAAAACAAAAAGCGATAGCTGAAAAACTGCTTGACACGAGCCTCTTGTAAAAAATAAAAAAAAATTTTTACAAAAAGCTCGTGTCAAGCAGTTTTTCCGCTATCGCTTTTTGTTTTTGTTTTTAAGTTTGAGTATACGTTTTATACACAGTTTGTCATGTAATCAGTTTACCCAGTTTCAGGTCATCTGCATACAGACTGTGGAACACTTTAAATGAAAAAGATAGGTCTGAAAGATATAGTCTAAATACAAAGGGCCTAGGACAGAGCCCTGTGGGACGCCCTGACTGTAACCAAGAATTTCACTCGTCCAGTTGCTGTACTGTACTTGCTGTGTCCTATTTGTAAGCAGTGGTATCATACTTGAAGTGGTGTCTGGTTACATTGATTGTATATTAAGAGGGATGATAAATTGGATGAAGGCATACAGTGTACCACTATGGTGAATGCACAGCCTGGGAGAATGGACAATAGCAGTATGATTTTAATATTCAAATAGCGTAATGGAGTATGATGGGGAAATAAGAGTAGGTGAGGAGGAGACATGTTTGTTCATTAATTAGTGAGAGGTTTAAGACAGAAAATAAGTGATGCTTTTCAAGTAAGAACTTATTTAATTTGTTGTATGCACTGCTGAGGGTGGTGATGGAACAGTATATGGGGTGGATTGTAGGTAATGTACAGTAAATGTAGGAGTGAAATGAAGCTGAATTGGGACAGACAAATGGAGAAGTTTATGTAACTGCATATATATGTCTGTTCTGCATTTTCATAAGCAGGAGTAATTTTTTTCTTCCTGCTTCTTGTACATTCATAATTTACTTATCCTGGATTACTCAGCTGAGAGAGTAATTATGTGTCTACTGCAGAATTTTATGGGATTGTGAGCTTTGTTGTATAGATTCCATTTAGTGTAACTTTACACATTGCAGAAATTAATTAGAGTGGTTTGTACTTGTTAAATTTTTTATCCATTAGATAAAATGAATGCATATTTTATTGTCTTTTTTAGCCTGTCCCATAGCCGATCCTATTGTTTGTAATGAACCATCAAAAATTCCTGTTGCTGGAAAACCCTTCAAATTGGAATGCACAATTCATTCATTTTATCCCGAACCAATTACCATCTGTTGGCTTAAAGATGGTGAGCCTTTGCCAATAATTTCTGATGACACTGTTGAGATGAATGGTCCTGATGAGAACAACCTCTATGAAGTCAAGACTCAAAAGACTATTATACCAGCTATGCAAGATAAAGGAAAAAAGGTTGTTTGCAAGGCAGACCATGAAACCCTACTCGTTAAATCAGAATTCACTCTGTGTATAATAGGTAAGCTATTAACTTTCCATTTCATGTACAGCAGCTGTGAGTCAGTGAACTAAATAGGGACTGGGGAGCATGAAGAGTATATAGCAGTGTGTTTGCAGTTTCTTTTGCAGTGTTATGGTATCTGCACTTCCTGCTTTAGTAACAAATGTTATTGCTTGTAATATTGTCACTTTAGTGTTAAATTGGTCAAAGACTAAGAAGCTCATTGGCGAAATGGAATGGTATCTTTGTTGAAGGTAAGTAGTGATTTATTTCTACTGAAATTTGTCAGTGGCAAGGCTTCATTTGACGGAGAAAGAGCTAATGCTTTAGATCAGAACTTCGGAATTGAATTTTGTTTGGCTAGATTACACAGATGAAACTGAATCTAGCAAACGTATGCTAAGGTGGGTACCTAGATGAAAGTAGCCAAATGAAATAATGGGAGGGAATGCCGATAACTGATTTTAGTAACACAGTGACTTTAAGGGATTAGAGAGCGTCTAGTCAGAGCAGTAGAATGACCAGGGAGAATAAACTGTTTATAGAAGTTGGATACAATGTGTAATGAACTATACAAGGTATTCTGATGACAGAGTGGCATGCTGGAGAAATGAATCGGATATGGTGTACATGGTTACTTTTGATTTTGAAGATTATATGAATTTTATTTGAGAGGAATTCTGGAATGATTATATCCAGTAGGATCATTATTTTTTCTGAATTCTGAACAGTTCCAACAGTGTCAATACGTGTTAAGAACTATACCTCCTCCATCCTGTGCTGGTGCCCTTGCACCTGGGTTAAGTGGCATGTTTACTACCTGAACACTTAGTTCGTTTCTGCTGTTGCTCTGTCCAGATATCCTCCTAGCAGTTATTGAAGAAATGAGTTCATGTTCATTGACAAAAGTCTAAGTTTAACTTTCCCCAGCTAAGCATCAGTATCAGCTGTTCTTCACTCTAATATCAACTCTGAAGATTTACTTTTAGCTTTGTTAGACTTTGACTTTGTGTTGACCAGCATGACTTGTGAAGTAGTTTTTCTGTGATGATACCAGATTTGATGTTATCTTTTCTAGTAGCAGGCACCCTATTGATGCAGGTCCTTCCTGTAATGATCTCACAAATGTTGGCCTGTCCATCATTAACTGCAAAGGTGCATGACCAGTGGTCAGATAATTGTAGTTTTATCACTTCCTCGCACACCCTTTAGTTGGGGAATGCAGGACACACCACCTTAGGTCTTCCCTGAATGGCGTCTGCTGGACTAGTAGGAGTAACCTAGGTTGTCATAGCATAAAAAAGGGAGGCATTCTGGAAAAGGAATTATTATTCACATTCTTCAGAATTCTGTTTTCCTAAGAGAATCACATTTCTTACTGCTTCCCTGAGGGTCTAACAGGGATGATAAGCCTTCCTCATTCACAAACTCTCCTTAGTAATTACCCTACTTTGAAACAGCTATGAGAAGGATGTATTTTTGAGCTAGCCCTGATTTTACTGGCCAAGAATTATAGAATAGGTTGTCTAAATTGTCAGTCCAGTAGTAGTCTAGATAATTTCAGAAAGAAGAACCCTTTGATATAGATAGTTTTGACTTGCTGCCTAGCCCACATATCCATCCTCTGCTTTTATCTACTATATAGATTTCTTCTTTATTTTTCTTTTCTTGTTTTTGAATTTGTATTTTAGTTTATTTTAATGTGATTGTTGAGACGGTTGGTCTTCTGTAAAGTAATGGTAACCCACCTTGTACTGGTGGCCATCTCGCAGTTTTTGCTGCTGTCACGGTCTGCTACCAGTTTTTTTTTTTGTTTACACTGTACTCTGCTCTGTAGCAGTTTCAGTATCTCGCATCATTGCCAACTACTGCTGTGGACCCAAGAAGTATAGGCTGTGAGGTGATCTAATTTGAGGGTTGGACCGAGGTGAGATTGATTTTGCGATCCACAGTGAAACCGATGCTTGGATGATGGTGATGAGAGAAGCTGGCATGGTGCAGTGTGACCTGCTTTTCATTTTTTGGTCACCAAGAACTGTTACTTTTGTGGTATGGTCATTTGCAGGTCTTTTGATTCAGTTGACAGCAAACATGCTGCTTGTATTTGTGTGAGGCAGTGATTTGTTTGCACTGCCATTTTCAGTATTGAATTTCCTTTGGATTGCATCTGATGTGTTTGAACTGAGAAGAGCTGTGCTTCAAGCTTATCTGGATTATATTTGTTGCATGTTATGTGGCAGATCTGCTCAGGGTTTCAGTAAATGATAAATCCAGCTTTACACAAAGAAAGGAGCCAAAAGACTCTTATCTCGGTCTACTAAGAGGACTTGGCTATATCTCATGGCCTTCAGCAGTACTAATTGCTGGCAGTTGAT
The DNA here is from genome assembly GCF_019279795.1 of Protopterus annectens. Taxonomy (NCBI): domain Eukaryota; kingdom Metazoa; phylum Chordata; order Ceratodontiformes; family Protopteridae; genus Protopterus; species Protopterus annectens. The sequence continues at coordinate 163,840,026 of NC_056743.1, read as the reverse complement.
CTTTTAGGCATTTAGAATGGTTGCATGGCAGATTAGCAGTGTGTTCATTCAGATGAGTTACAGTCACCTTTACTCTGTGGACATAGCAAATTCTGATGTAGTCTCTTTGAGGAAAGAGAGAGAGATGGTCAGGGAATCCATCACCCATGAAGAAAGACAAAGCTGTGTAGCAGTAGATCTGCAGTCAGGCTTATGTTAGGGACATTCAGATCGATTCCACAGATGGAATATAGGATATACATTTTATGCCATTTGTTTTTTGGTCCTAAGAAAACTAAGGTCCTAGATGCATCCTTGGATTGAGTGCCTTTCTAGAAGGTTACTAAATGTACTCTGTAGACATGATGGATGTCTGTTGGCAATTGAAAATTCTTGATGGTCTATCCTTAATACTCATTTCTCTCCATGGGAAGCCAGGACTTTCAGAACTATTTTCTTCTCCTTTGGCTTTGAAAATGTTTACTAGCTGCTTCTATACTTTGCAGCCTTGCAAGACTGAAATTTGCTGATGGTTCCATCATGGATGACTTCCTGTAGTTAGTACGTTCCGGGAATTGTCTTTATTCAAATTGTCATTTATGCTACTTTGACTCCATTCCTTTGACATTTCTGGCAAAGCCTTTCTATTGTAGGTAAGTTTTACAGTCGGGTCTGCTTCATTTGACTGGAGCCTACTTGGATGGAATATTTGCCTGAAAAGTCACATTCGACTGAAGTCAGTCTTTACCAAACTAAGAACTGATCAAAGTGCAACAGTGTGGAAAAAAGGGCGAGACAACATATTTAATCACATATGGATGTAGTTAATACTTAGGACACTGTTTTTGCAAGGAAGAAGCCCCCTTGTGCACTCCATGTATGGAGCTTGAAACCCGCACTCTTTTACTTAGAGAGTGGAAGAGAACACAGCACTGCTTCATGGCTGCCTGAATGGCAGTCACCGTCTCTTGCCCTGTTCCCTAGCGAAATTCCCAAGTAAAGGAATAAGAGGACCACATCCAGTCAAGGAAAAGCTCAGTGTTTAGCAAGCATGGGGCAAAACTTGCATCAAAAACTATAAAGATAAGTTAGACAGTCAAAACACTTTTATAGGGTTAATGAGAGTTTCAAGACTGTTTTAGTTTAATGTCCAAATACACTTTACCAATACCCAGTCTGAGACTCTACCTGCTTTCTCAAGGAGGGAGAGGTCAGTTAGTCCCAGAGTAAATGTTAGAGATCTTGAGAGTTCTAGTTTAATTTGAAGAAAGTTATAGACTCTTATTGCTTAAACTGCAAAGGAAGTTATTCCAGTGAATGCGGAGGTGGTAGGTAATGAATGTATTTTTGCATCATGTTCTTTTTGTCGAGTGATGAAGGTTCAGGTCTCTGGTTCTATTGTTAGATGAGCTGCTTCTCTTACGAGATCAAGGACTGATGGATCTCTAATGGCACTGTAAGTGAGGCACAGATCACCCTCCTGGGCTCAATAGGATGCAAGGTACAGGGATAGGGCTTTCATTCTCTCCTAACAAGTAAGGTTCTTTGATCTTTTTTGTAAGGAAACTCTTGGCCTTTTTGAGTTTGAGTTACCATGTGAGATGCATACTAAGTGGAGTGTCGTACTCAATAATTGGTCTTGATCAGTGCTGAATACAGAGGGATAATAACATCTTTGGACTGAGACAAAATACCTTTGGCCCCTAGTTCTGCTAAGTAGGTCTTCCTGGCACCATTTGCCATGTGATGATCAAAGGAGAAGGAACTTTCATCCCAAGTGCCCAGGTCACTTGACAGCCTTTTCATTTTGTAAGAGTGTGTTTTCTGTACTGCATATTGTGGACAACTTCTGTTTTCTGAAAGAAATAATACTACACTTCTTAGGATTTGATTTATGTGTGTTTTTATGTATTAACTAAGGTAATTTCTTTTAAAGGGTGAAGATATCTGAAAGGGTTTTTACAACTGCATCCAGTTTGCAGTCATCTGCAAACATGGATATCCAGAGCTCCTGGTGGTTATTTTTGAGATCAGAGAAGTAGATGACAAACAGGAGAGGATGATAGTTTCCTTACAATTCTGGCATGAGGTATGGTGTCAGTTGTTTTGACCAGATAAAGATAAGTTGTATGAGCAGCATTTTTACTGTTTGCAGCTTGTATAATCCTCTCAAATAAATCATCAAGGCTTAAAAGGCATGGTCTCCCTGTGATAAACTAGTAGAACAATGCAGATAGCTGATAAAATCCAAAAAAGCACAACACACGTTGGATAAAAGACTTTATAGAAACGCAAAGCTTTCAGGTAAGACCCTTTCTCAATACTGAATACATCCAAGTAAAAAAGCAAATGCTTATATACAAGCCCAAGGACACATGACCGCAGCCAAAGTCATGTGACAAACTTTACAAAATACATTTTATCAAAACATAAAATATATTAAAAAACATATAAGTCCTATAGAATTATCCTATACAAAACTTAAAGATATAAAAAATTTTAAAATATATCTATATATAAAAAACATAGCAATAGCTATAATATATTACTTTATTTCACATTACGTTGTAATCTTGTAAGAATAGGTTTAATGCTGACAGTATTATTAACACCTGGATCATGATCGGCTCTCAGTCGAATGATCCATTGATACTCCTTCATTTCAAGATAATTATTGATATCACCCCCCCGAAGCAAAGGTGTTACTGAGTCTATGACTCTAAATTTAAAGCTATGTAAATCCCCATGTAGTTGTATATGTTTAAATAAGGCATTGTTAGCATACTGCCTTCTTATTTCTGACTTATCCTCAATGATTCTATCTTTGAGCCTACGTGTCGTTTTACCAACATAATATGACTGACAGGCAACACACGTTGCCAAATACACATTAGTTGAATTACAATTAGCTTTAATATTAAATTTATACATGTATTTAGTATAAGGGTGAGTATACGTAGCAGAAGCTTTAGTATCAATCAAATCCACACAGCATGAACAATTATGACATAAGTTCCATAGCAGGAAGTCTGATGTAAAGAATTATCAAATTCTAGAACAGGGGGGCGAAAATCCTTATAGCATAGCAAACTTTTAAGATTTTTCATATTTTTATAAGTAAAAAATGGTTTGTTAGGTAATATTTTAGAAACATCAGGGGACGCCATTAGAACAGGCCAATACTTATAAATTACCCGTTTAACTAGAGCAATCCTGTTAGCAAAGGTAGAGACATACCTAATTACATTACCTGCATTAACATTTTGTACTATAGCAGTTTGAATTTCATTTTGTACATTATTAATGTTCCTAAAGTATGGTAAATATAAATTACATCTATTACATACAACCAATTCCATAAACTGTCTCAACGTAACAGTATCATAACCACAGCCAACAAATTCTTGATAAATTTCCAGTAATTGTATATTAAATAGGTCATCCCTAATATTAAGCCGACTGGCCCTAATAAACTGGGACTTAACTACACCCCGAAAAACATGCTGAGCATGCATACTATTCGCATGCAAATATCTCCCAATATGTGTCTGCTTCTTAAAGATAGTAGTATTAATAAGCCCATCACTTACAAAAACTTTAACGTCCAAGAATATAGCTTCATTCTTGGATATAGTTGATTTAAATTTTAGAAATGTAGTAGTTGAATTTAAGTAAGAAATGAATTGTTGTAAATCAATACTATTTCCCTTCCAAATCAAAAAACAGTCATCAACAAAACGTTGGTAAAACATAATTCGTGAATCCAAAAAATTATATCCATCATGTATATGTTGTAGTTCCCACTGGTATAGTACTAAGTTGGCGTACGTGTTGGCCACGGGAGTACCCATGGCCACGCCATTTATCTGTAAATATGGTTTTTGATCAAAAATAAAAATGTTATTACTTAATACTAGATCCAAGAGAAAACAAATATTTTGCACAGAATCAGTTGTTAAAGATTTGTCATTGGTTAGAAATTCTCTAATGAATTCAACACCATACATATTAGGAATTACGGTAAACAACGAAACAATATCAAGTGTTACGAACCAATATTGATCTGTATTATACGTTAGAATTTTGAAAATACCAGGCAGACAGCTTAGTCAAAAAATCACATGTATCCTTCAATACAAAGTTACACTTATCCAAAAAAGGAAATAATTGTTTCTGTAGATACACTGAGATGGGCTCAGTGACCCAGCCATTACCAGAGACAATTGGTCTCATTGGGGGGTCTATCATACATTTGTGTATTTTTGGGAGTCCATACAATTGTGGAACAACAGGGCAAGGTACAGAAAAGAAATGAAATAAATCTAAATCAAGATTATTGTTAAATTGTAGATCATAAATACATAGATTTACATTGGTAATGTGACTTTTAACATCTTGAAAAGTAATTTCTTTAAATGCTAATGGATATGCAAGCAGGATTTTCGCCCCCCTGTTCTAGAATTTGATAATTCTTTATATCAGACTTCCTGCTATGGAACTTATAAATGTCATAATTGTTCATGCTGTGTGGATTTGATTGATACTAAAGCTTCTGCTACGTATACTCACCCTTATACTAAATACATGTATAAATTTAATATTAAAGCTAATTGTAATTCAACTAATGTGGTGTATTTGGCAACGTGTGTTGCCTGTCAGTCATATTATGTTGGTAAAACGACACGTAGGCTCAAAGATAGAATCATTGAGCATAAGTCAGAAATAAGAAGGCAGTATGCTAACAATGCCTTATTTAAACGTATACAACTACATGGGGATTTACATAGCTTTACATTTGGAGTCATAGACTCTGTAACACCTTTGCTTCGGGGGGGTGATATCAGTAATTATCTTGAAATGAAGGAGTATCAATGGATCATTCGACTGAGAGCCGATCATGATCCAGGTGTTAATAATACCGTCAGCATTAAACCTATTCTTACAAGATTACAACGTAATGTGAAATAAAGTAATATATTATAGCTATTGCTATGTTTTTTATATATAGATATATTTTAAAATTTTTTATATCTTTAAGTTTTGTATAGGATAATTCTATAGGACATATGTTTTTTAATATATTTTATGTTTTGATAAAATGTATTTTGTAGAGTTTGTCACATGACTTTGGCTGCGGTCATGTGTCCTTGGGCTTGTATATAAGCATTTGCTTTTTTACTTGGATGTATTCAGTATTGAGAAAGGGTCTTACCTGAAAGCTTTGCCTCCCTGTGATAAAGCCATGTTTTTAATTTTGTAATTAATGTGATTGGTTATGCAGCATATCTTTACAGATTAGACTCATTACTCTGATTGGCCTGTAATTACTAGGATTAGTGGTAGGACTACCCTTGTGGAGAAACCTCACTACACTAGTGTTCCAGAATTTAGGTACATAGCTTTTGGCTAGGCTTAGGTTAAAGAATTTAAGGACCAATTCAAAGAGAGACTGTTTGGTGCAGTTTGATAACACCCAGGCATGTTGTCAGAAACTATGGTGCAAGTGTTCTTCCTTTTAGATAACACCTTATGAACATGTTCTTTAGTAATAATGGGGGGGGGGTGTCAGGGATGAGTGATGTTAGAAAAGATGTCCCTTGGATAAAGTTTGTAGAGAAACTGTTTGCCAGTAGGTATTATTTGGATTGGATTGGGTGGTCCATTAAAGAGAAGTTGAACAATACTGAGTAGTGTTCTTTATTTTTTTAATATGGATAAAAAGGAATTGTCATTATCTTTAGCTTCAGAAACTAATCTCTGTTCATGTTTACTGGTCTGTGCAGTGCTTGGAATTTCCATGGTAATGTCTTTTATATGTTCCTTATTCTCATGAGTTCTCACCTTACTGTACATTTAAGGAGTTTTTTTTTTCTCTTTTTTTATAACATTTGCTTATGGCAGTTGATCACTTGTGGGGGGGGGGGTTTGTATCTCACTGAATTTGACTCCTCTTAAGACTACTAAATCTATGCATTTTCTAAGTGGGCAGTCCTTAGTGAAACTGGCTACTGCGTCATTGTCAATGGTAGTTGTTATGGGCAAATTTATAGATTTCATCATTTAATTCTTTAAGGTTTACCCTTCTGAAGCCCCTAAATATAGAGACATTGGTTACTGGAAAATTGGTGGTTTCAAGAGTAAATATCAAGATCTAAATTAACTGAAAAAAAGAGAGACTAGGGGAATGAAACAAGTAGAGGTAATATTAGTGAAGATCAGATCCAGAATATTTTGGCCTGTAGTAGGTTCACTAGCTATGTGATCCAAGTGATTCCTGTTTATAAACTCCAGATATCTTTGGATATGCTGTATTTTAGAGGTCTAGATGCTCAGTTTAAAGGCTGAGAAGTTGAAGTTACCTAGGATTATGGAGTTATTGCTTGTAAGAATTTCTTTTAAAACTTCAAGGAATCTAACATTATCATCTGGACACATGGAGGAGTGGTTATGTAGCATACTATAGTTGTATAGAGGGAGTGCTTTCTTTACATTTAAACCAAGCTTCTGTAACTATACATATGTGGACATGTTCCTGATAAAGGAGCACCTCATGCTCGGGCAGTGTGTTATTAAAGCTCCTGGCTTTGAGAACAGGCACACTAATGTGTTCTAATTTAAGGATTGAAGAATTTGCTAAGTTGGGGCAGCCATTAAATGGATTTGCATAATAAAAAAGCCCTGTGAGGGCAACAAGGGCTTTTGCCAATGTGTGGAAACCCATGAATGAGAGATGTGGGGCATCCCTTACAAAGCAAGTAGGATTATCTGTTGTCTCCTCCCAGGCTGATACATAGTGGATCCTCTTGTAATCACACCAGGTGTTAACCAACTATTAAAGCCAGTTATCTTCTGTGTATACCTGGGCATCATTCATGGTGAAGGAAGGATTATGTTAAAGCCAATTATATTCTCTTTATACTTCAGCATCATTCCTGGTGAAGGAAGTATTCCACTTAAGGCCAGAGTCTTAACTGCATCCATCACATTCCTAGAGAGTTTTGATGTGTCTCTGCATCTCCCTCAGGGTATTGTGACCTAAGTCATTCACTCCCTCATGGACCACCACCATGTCATAGACATGCTTATATTTGGAAAATGTAATGAGGACCCTTTTAATGTTTGTGATCCAGATGTCTGAAAGTCAACCAACTGTAACCTTTATCTTTGTTCATCCTGGTGACTGGTAAATATGTATGCCTAACAATTGAGTCACCAGTTGCTAATACATTATTATCAGAAGCTAAATTAGCATTAAATCTCACTGGGAGGAACTGTGTTGTCAGTGACTTGTTGTAGGTGTATTTGGAGTTGGTGAGTTGAGCTGAGGTTTGTTTTTAGAAGTTCTAGGATGTTCTGTCAAGGACTCTTTGGCATCAGCAATGACATTTTATTGTGATCTGTTTGAAAATGTGGTGGTGGTTAGGAAGAGGGAGAGTGTGTGTGTGTGTGATGCAAGCCTGTTTGTAAAAGGAATGCCTCCATGTTAGCTAAGTATTTAAACCCCTCCAGGCAGAGCTTTGTGTTACATGAGAGTTCATTATTAGCATGTGTTAAGGTACCAAATAGCTTTCAAACAGAACAGTTCAGTGAAGAATAACAATCTCTTTTATTTCACAGAGAAGCACATAAGAGGTTGACTAAATCAAGATCCCGTCACCTCAAACTACAGAATACACAATATCTTATACATTCTTAAATTAAAAGCCACATTATTGTAATAATCATACAGCAAACGCTGACCAATAAAAAAATGAACACCACAGCATTAATTTTACTAAGATCTCATATATGATAGAACTTTCTACTCAGAACAGGTTTTATACCTTTCTAATGTTTCTCTAATCCTGTCAGCACTTTCTAATATTAGACAGGCAGCAAATCACCAGATACATGCTGAAGAACATTCAAGAATTGCTTTTGCTATGAAAGCATATTAGAAATTAAATGCATCACTAATAATTGTCCCTTCGTGTACTCCTCACCCTTCCCATTCCCTCATCTGATGCTGTAAAGCATCATCCAAACCATAATAATGTTTTTATGACTGGACAATGACCACAACTTTTCAGATGAATGGATGCTCTTTCACTTGCTGTCAGACATTCTTTATCATGCTGTTTCTTTATATTCATAACATGAACAAGCCTTACACAGTTGTTTCAGAAATATACTCTTATTTGCAGCAAAACCATGCCTATGTCTTGATGGAACAAAAATACAATCTGAACACTTTAAATAATCATCAGTAATACAATAAGTACTGTGTATTTTCACATTCCTCCAATCCTTTTTATTGATTAGCATTTATTTTACTAAAATCTTGCAACACTTTATTTTCATCTTTTACTGTGCTATGATTTTTTTATCAATAGCGGTCTGTGGTAGTGATTCAGTTTTTTGCATTTGCAATGTGACATTTCTTTTGGATTCTAATGATCTTAGAATGCTCAGTAATCATGAAAAGGAGAAGGCTTAACATTATGAAAACATTTTAAAATACCTTCTCCCTGTCTACAAAAAAGGCTGGTTAATCATGTCCATTGAGAACTGTCAGCTTCTTTCACATGCGAGTATTCAGTGGCTTTCTGAATTATTTCTAGATGACTATGGATGGCACTGGCATTATCAGGAATAAAAGAGCAACACTCCGTTTGGATGAGTGTGCACGTACCTTCTTTAGAAGTGAGGGTAAAGTTGAGTGGCATGTGTTTCTGTGCATCACACTACACATTGCTGTCAGTTCTTAGATGATAAAATTAATAGACTCAAACATATAATTTCTTAGTATTTCCAGGACCTTAGGCAGCTTCCTAAGCTTCGCAGATGGACTTCAGCAACCCATAACCAGGTATAATGCCTGCTCCAGAAATGACCCCATTACTGAGATCCATGTGAGCAAACCTTTTAAAAGCATTTTTTTGTACAGTATTATTATATACCCAGGAGAAATCTATTTTTTCCAGCTGGGTTAGGAATGTCTTCAATGTCTCTCTTGTGATGAGTGTTATGAAATTTTCCTTCTGGTAGAACAGCTGTACGATGAATGGTTGGAATAACATGACATATATAACCACAACCAGGCCAGTCTGTAGGTAACGTGGGATAAGCTTGACTTCTACAAATGTAGTAATAGTCATGCAGTGCTGCCTTGCCCAACCCTCAGTTCCCATCATAAATGCTCCAGGTGAAATTGCAGGTACTAATTTCAGTATAAATTGTTACATTTTTGTGATAGCAAACATGTTCCTTAACAGTCATTTGTAGTTGAAGTGGTATTACTACAAAGGGGAGGAAACATGTTTATTATTCCAATTTTTAGAAGAAAAGTAAGGTGAAAGGCAGTTTGAAGCTCTGAATTAGTCTCTGGTATAGGAATCAATGAACCATCATGTGCTCAAAACCAGCAGATGTTAACATTGATGGTTTGTCAAGTATTCAAGGCAGCAAAATAAAGTATTAAGTCTGGGATGCCAGTCAGGTGCTCTTGATTCAATTCTAACCAAATGCCTGTCTCTATTTTTAGTAAAGCATGTTTTAGAAAATAAGAAATTACTTGGTACTTACAGTTCCAGTGGTCACTGAGGATGACACACCTACAGTTCTGGATGACAAAAGCAGCCAAAATAAAATGATGGCAAAAGTCACAGTAACAGTAGGGATAATTGGTCCACAGGAAGAATGAGCATGTTGGGGTTGGAAAGGGTTGTGAAGAAACTGTAAACAAGGATGTTGGGTGGGCTGTCTATTGTGCAAATGAAATTTATCACCAAAAAGTCATCAGCCAAGGGTCTTTATCGCAGATGACTTTGCAAAGGAACATTGTCTAGTAAGGCAGTGTCTCCAAAAGGCAGGATGAATCAGTAATGTTGGAAATGGAAGCAAGAAAAAATATCAGTGTTGAGGAAAAAAAAAATCGCTGGAAGTTGATTCAAACTAGGATGAGATAGTGAAATCACCAGGATTTAACTTCCTGGTCTGGTAACAAGGGTTACTTAACTGCATTCATTTCTGAATGCAATCTAGATGGGAGATGTGGAATTGAGTTGGATGGCAAACAGTTCACAATTGGTGATTGGCTAGGATGGCAAAATGTCATGGGCTGTCACTTCTGGATACAGTGTTGTCCTTTCTTTAATGTTTGGTTCTGCTGGTTCACTTGGTCTGACATCAGTGGTGTTTCAGTTACACTCCTCTCAAAAGGGAGTAATTTTGACATGCGACACATAGATCCAGGTGGTGAGGTCCTCATAACAGATGGCAGTAGCAGCTGTGAGCAAAACCAAGTGTGGTCCTTTCCTTCTTGGGCTAGGTGAATTTTTTCCGGAACGTACTTTGTTGTATACAAAGTGTCTGGGGTACAGGTCATGGTGATCCTGCTCTGTTGGTCGTTGAGCTGCATGCAGAGTGACATTATGGTATTTCTGCAAAAGAGAACACAGGGATTTACAATATGAAAGCATGATCTTATGGAGAGTTTGCAATTCTAAATTCTCCATTATGATTTTATTTAACAACAAATATTGCTTTATAGCATGTGACTTTCTCTTGTTACTCTTTTGTTCTGTTACCATGATTGAGTGTTGTTCTTATTGGGTCTATATCACATTGTCAAATTGAAAAAACAGTGAACAGCTACAATATCGAAAATGCCATTCATATAAGTTGTTCTTTTGGGGGGGCTGTGCCCCCCACAAACCCCCGCTAATTGTATACCAACTCCGAGATTGCACTACAGTGAGGAAAGGGCAAATATTCCAGTCTCCACTGTACCACGACCCTACAAAACATATTTCGATGAATGGCGTTTTCGATATTATAGCCGTTTGCCATTTTCCCAATTTGACAACGTGATATAGAGACCCTCTTAATGACTATAAACTCTGTTATGCTCAATTCCAGTATACAGTTTATACATTATCAGAAGTCAGGTTATTGATCTATAGTTTTCGGGAGAGCTTGCAGTTTCACTCCTAAGGAGTTGTATCATTTTTCTTGTTGTTAACCAGGTTGATCTCTGTTCGGGATGCTCATATAAGTAGTTCTTACTTAGGGCTAAATTTTTGTGTAAAGATGTCAGTACGTTTAGCCATAAGTTAGGTACCGCATCTTATTTATGTGAAGTTTGTTTGCCAGGATGGTCCATTGGGCTGAATGAGCCCATTTTCAATGGAGTCTTGGGGAGAAAAGCTCCATAGATACAATATCAAATATACAAGTAAGAATAAAAGTAAAATACAATAAAGTAACATAACAGTTTGTTAAAGTGTCAGAGTAGTACTTATAAGCACAAGAAAATGTTAATGCAACAGGAAAAATACAGAAGGGCATATGCAACAATACATATCAGTTTACAATTTTTAATCTCTTATGTTTACTAGCAAAAGGAACAGAAAAGAAATGTTAAGTAAGACTATAGTTAGTAGGTGTGTACAGAAGATATTTACATAAGTGGTTAATTACAATATGTATGTTCCCATAGGAGGGAAGAGTTGTAGACTAAGGGATGAGAAGTAGCTGGTGATGTTATGCAGGACTGGAACATGAGCATTCCCAGAGAGATGATAAATGTGAGTGGAGGAGAGATTTAAAGCTGGGAAGGCTGCTGGTACTATGGATTTGAGGTGGGAGGGAGTTCTTGGCCTGGGGTTTTTCATTTAGGAGCTTTTCTTAATTTTACTTCAGTTTCTCTGGCCGTCAGTTCATCCCATTTCATATCCTGTACATTTGAACTTCTTACTGTCTCTTTTACTACTCCCATCCATTCAGCATCTTTGTTATGTTCCATAGGGTCTTCATAGATACTTCTTCAAAATGCATCTATTTGCTCTTTTTTGGTAGTGGTTCTATTGATTTTGCTTTGTTTCCCAATTCTCTATAAACCTTTGTTGGGTCATAAATGAATTTCTTATTTTTTTCCTTTTCCTTTTTTTTATCTGCATATCTTCTAGGTTTTTTTTGCCTGTACTGATATCTTTTTAGTTTGTTATTATTTGCATTAATGTATGATGGATTCTGGTCTTTCCTGATACTGCATTTTGCTTTTATCATGTGTATCTTTCTAAGCATTTTTGCTGATCTGTTCCCTTTCTATACTCTTCTATCAGTGACATTTCTTATCTTAATTGGTTTATAGTTTTCCTGTTTGATTCTGCCATAATGGCATTTGATTTATTCCCTTCCTTTCCCTTATTGGTCTGTGTTTTTGTAGTAAAACTTTTTATCTGTTATTAATTTAGCTGTAAAGTGTAAACTGTAAAGTGGTGGCAGGGGAAAGTGTAGTTAGGCAACATAGGATGGTGGTTTGTAGGATGACATTGGTGATCAAGTAGAGGTGGATTAGCAAGGAGGAAGTAAGGATAGCTATGAAGAGGATGAAGAATGGACAGGATGTTGGTCCAGATGAACATACCTGTGGAAGCATGGAGTGTTTAGGAGAAAAGGCAGTGGAGTTTTTAACTAGATTGTTTAATGAAATCTTGGAAAGTGAGAGGATGCCTGAGGAATGGAAAAAGTGTTTTGGTACAGATTTTTAAGAATAAGGGTGATGTGCATAGCTGTAGTAACAACAGAGGGATTAAATTGATCAGTCACAGCATGAAGTTATGGGAAAGAGTAGTGGAAGCTAGGTTAAGGGAGGTGATGGTTGGTGATCAGCAGTATGGTTTCATGCCAGGAAAGAGCACTACAGATGCGATGTTTGCTCTGAGAGTGTTGATGGAGAAGTACAGAGAAGGTCAGAAGGAGTTGCATTCTGTCTTTGTGGACTTAGAAAGCATATGACGGTGCCTAGAGAGGAGTTATGGTATTGTATGAGGAAGTTGGGAGTGTCAGAGAAGTATGTAAGAGTAGTACAGGATATGTGTGAGGATAGTGTGACAGCGGTGAGGTCTGCAATAAGAGTGACGGATGCATTTTAGGTGGAGGTGGGATTACATCAAGGATCAACTCTGAGCCCTTTCTTATTTGCAAAGGTGATGGACAGGTTGACAGATGAGCTCAGACAGGAGTCCCCGTGGACTATGATGTTTGCCGATGACATTGTGATCTGTAGTGAGAGTAGGGAACAGGTGGAGGAGACTCTGGAGAGATGGAGATATGCTCTAGAGAGAAGAGGAATGAAGGTCAGCAGGACTAAGACAATATATGTGTGTGAATGAAAGGGAGGACAGAGGAATGGTGAGAATGCAGGGAGTAGAGGTGGCAAAGGTGGATGAGTTTAAATACTTGGGATCAACAGTTTAGAGTAATGGTGAGTGTGGAAGAGAGATGAAGAAGAGAGTACAGGCAGGATGGAGTGGGTCAGGAGTGACTTATGACAGACTAGTACCAGTAAGAGTGACAGGGAAGGTCTGCAAGAGGGTAGTGAGACCAGCTATGTTATATGGGTTGGAGAAAGTGGCACTGACAAAAAGGCAGGAGTCAGAGCTTGACGTGGCAGAGTTGAAGATGTTAAGATTTGTACTGGGTGTGACGAGGGTGGCCAGGATTAGGAATAAGTATATTATAGGGTCAGCCCAGGTTGGAAGGTTTGGAGACAAACCAGAGAGGCAAGATTACGTTGGTTTGGACGTGCTGAGGAGGGCTGCAGAGTATATTGGGGAAAAAATGCTAAGGATGAAGCTGACAGGTAACAGGAAAAAAGAGGAAGGCCTAAGATAAGGTTTATGGATGTGGTGAGAGAGGACATGCAGGTGGTTGGTGTGACAGAGCAAGATGCAGAGGACAGGAAGTAATGGAAACAGTTTTTCCGATGTGGCGACCCCTAACGGGAGCAGCCGAAAGAAGAAAAATATTTTAGCTGCATAGTAATATATCCTATTTAGTTCTGTTTTATCACATGAATTTCTGGTAATAATCTTGATTCCTGTGTTCAGTTATCAGACTTCAAAAATTGGTTTCTTATTGATTTTCTGTTATCTATTTCTTTAGTTGATGTTAGTATGTTTATCCATCTCAATTAAATTGAGCAACTCTTCCCTTAGATCATTTTGTTCTAAGCTGAGGGCATATTCTTTGTTCTCGGTTTCCTTCAGGTATTCTACAGAAAGTTCCAAGACATCTTCCTGTGACATTCTGTGTTATCTATTGCTGTTTCATATGGGAACTCACTGGCCTATCACTCCACAACATTGACTTGTCACAGTGATCGCTGTTTCCGGCTCCTTCCCTTGTTATGTAACTCCAGCTGAACTTTTGTACTGAGTTTTTATTGAAGGTTTCAGAGTATCTTCATGCTGCATGTCGACTGTCCCATTCCACCTGTTTCTCCTTAGTATGTAAACTCATTGTTCCTTCTTGCTGTATAATGTTACCAGACTTGGATTTTCTACACTGCATCCTTCACTTCACAGGTAATCGATAACTTCAGTTTCTGTTTCTTTAGCTTCTCTATTACTAACAGTCTTTTCTACTTTCCCCTTTGTTTTGTTTTTTTTTTTTTTTTTTTTTGTGAAATTTTCATTATCCAGATGCCTTTACTTGTATTTCTCTTCAAATATCTTTGGTGCTGCTTTTTGTATTGATTAGTTTTGCTTTCTCCTTTGCATAAATATTGCACCATAGTAAATCTTTTTCTTTCCCATATCCATATTTCTTCTTTGTATGTCTCCTGCTCCGCCTGTTTCTACTTACTTTGGGGATTAACTGTTCCATCATGCTGTGACATAACCTGTGTTAGACTTGCTACACTAAATGCTTCACTTTGCAGGTATTCCATAACTTCAGCTTCTATTCGTTTAACAACTTCTTTACTAATCTTCTGTTCTACATTACCCCTTTGTGACCTTTTTTTGTATTGTGAAATTTTCCATATTTGGGTGCCTTTGCTTGTTTGTCTTTTCAAATATCTTTGGCACTGCTGTTTTTGTATTACTTAGTTTGGCTCTTTCCTTTGCATAAATATTGCACTGTATCAGATCTCTTTCTTTTCCATGTCCATTTTTCTTTTTTTATACCTTTCAAAAATCTCTAGGTTTTGTTCTTTATATTTTCACACTTCCTCTGTTACTTCTTTTTCCAAGTGGCCCAGAGTTTCTTGGTCTCTCTAATGTTTTCATGGATCTGTTCTGTTAATGAACACAAAATTTTATTTAAAGCTTTTGACATTTTTTCTTGTGCAAGTATTTTTCTTTCCTCTAATTTCTCACTTAATCTTTTTGAGTATCTTCTATCCGCTAATTCTGGGCTTCTTGCATAATAGTAACAGTACAGAATTTCTTCCTTCTCCTCAATAGTCCAGTCTGTCACCTTTATGGCTCTTTTTTGGGGTGTAAGTTTTTGTGTTTTTGGACTACTACTTCCTTCTACAAATGAGGGGCCATCCTCGCCTGAGCGTGGCCTTAATCCCTTTATAGGAATATTTCCATGTCTTGAGGATTCTACACTGTCATTTTTTCCAGTCCTGGCACCATTTGCACCCAGCTGTCTTATTTTTTACCTACTTCTGTCCATGATATATGCTATATAAAATACGGTCTATATATCGATATTGTCTTGGCAAGATTTTCTTAAAACAGGGCCCACCTTGTGAAAGTACTTACCAGATTTGAGGATAAACTCAGTTCCAGCAATACTAATCTCCTTTCTTGCTGATTTTATCATCTCTCCATTTGCACCTTGTATTGTATATGCTATTATTGTATTTAAATATTTAATAGTATAATGTGATAGTGTTCAATCTCGCCGTTTGTTCTTACACATGGGTTCGGAGCCGATCCTCGGCTCCGTGCCGGCCGACTGCAAGCTCTGCATCGAGAAGAATCTCGAGGACATCTAATACCCACAATCCCCCTCTACCTTTACCTCAGATCTAGTTTGCCGCTGCTGCATACGCATCGCTGGAGACTAGCTCGAGGCTTTCAGATAAGATTTTTTATCTTTTCTATTGAATTTCAAAAAGATTTTCTTTCAAATCTAATTATTGAAGTATAGAGTACGGTGAGTGAGTGCATTAGGATTCTCGGTACCTTAAGGGAGCTTAACTTTGTTAACTTTCGGGTATAGAGTTTTCGGGGCCTACACCCCTACTGTTACTTTACTAGACAACTGGTTGTAGTCTTGCTCTTAAGCAATTGTTTAAACGGACTTTCTTTACTGGATTTGACACAATAACCGGATTTGACACTCTTACTGGACTGGACTGTTTCTCTATTTGTCAGTATGTCTGAAAAATTAAAATCTGGCTTTAAACGTTGTCAGTGTGGCCAAAAGATGTCGGTCACAGACAACCACAGTTCCTGTGTCTACTGTCTTGGCCCTCTCCACTTACAGGAGGACTGCTCTATTTGTCACTCTTTTAGTGGGAGGGTCATGACAGATAGGCGCAGGAAACTGATGGATAGAGGATTATTGAAACCCTCTTTCCAGGAGGCTCTGGATGCTTCAGACCAGGCATCCAAGTCTTCGAAGGGGTCGGAACCAAAGTCATCGGCTCCGAGCTCTTCAGATCCAGTTAGATCACCGGTTCCACAGACTTCGGGGCCGAGTGTTCAACTTTTGGCAGTTTCCGAGCCTCGAGTCTTGGAACCGGTGATGGAGCTCCCTCCGTCGACTCTGCTGAGGTCGGCTCCGTCTTCGATCCCTTCGACTCGTTCTTCTAGGCCCCTCTCCGACACCGATGTGGACAGTGTGGTGCTGAAATTGATGGAGAATACGGCTTTATCCAAACTCATCTCGGTCTCCTCTCAGTTGGTGTCGAGACTTGAAGGCCTTCCAATATCTCCATCTGTTCCTCCTCCGAGACCTGTCCAGTCTTCGGAGCCGGAAGAGGCTGAACTGATGATTGTGGAGCCCTCGGTGCCAGAACCGTCCTTTTCTCGGTCGGCACCGTTCACCTCGACTCCATCCGATCCGGTACTGGAGTCTCGGAGCCGAAGATCCGTCCTTGGTTCCGGGACCGAGTCGGACCGATGTTTCGGTTCCGACGCTCCCTCTCGGGGCCTCGGCACGGATTGACTCGGTTCCGTCCTCGGGGTCGGTGCCTTCGGCTCCTGTTTCGGGGATTCTTCCCATTTCTTCGGAACCGGGAGATACCTCGACTCGGGACCCGGGGGCCTTCGACCTCATGAGGAAGGTGTTGTCTACCCAGACAACCACAACAGCAGGTACAGCTTCTCCTCCCCACAAAGGACCGTTATCCTCCTCTGCACCCACGGCCACGTCTAAGCGTCGGGCACCGGTGTCTCAGCCACCCCTGGAGGGTGCCCCCTCTTCCTCGGAGGCTTCTTCGGATGCTCCCCACGAAGAAGTCCCTAGGAAAAGACTGTGTAAGAGGAGACACTTGGATTCTCCACAAGAATCCTTGACATCTGATACTGACTTAGATGAGTCAGAAGGGTCCCCTAAGTCACCTTCAGAGGATGTCTCTTTTTCTGACATCTTGGAGATCCTAAAACAGAGAGGTGACTGGCAAGCCCTTCCCCCTTCTGAGGATGAGTCAGTTTTGCTGAAGGCATTTGGTGCCCGTCCTTCCTCCTCCTGGGTCACTCCGCCCTTTGATGAGCTGATGGAATTAATTGCTAGAAGGGCGTGGGAGACTCCTGACACGGTGGAACCAGTCCCTAGGAAGCCAAATAAGTACATCACGGCACCACAGGACAAAGCTTACCTCACCAAAGGAGTTCCAGTAGACGCCATGGTGGTGGCAGCGGCCACGAAAAAGGAGATGTCGGAATCTTTCTCATCTGTCCATCCGCCTAACAGAGATTCTAGGACCATGGACAGATACGGGAAGCGCATTTTCAGTTCAGCGGCTTTCTCTATGCGTTCCCTGAACTATTTGACTCATTTTACACGTTTGCAGAGGGATCTAGTCAAAGAGTTGGGAGATACCCTCCAGGGTACTACAGATGCCGCTGTCTCAGAGAAAGTTACAGCGCATCTCAACACCCTTACGTCCATTGTAAACTCGTCCATGAGGCTGATATCCTATGCAGCCGAAGGATCGAGTAGGGCAGCGGCTTCAGCGATTGCTCTGCGTAGGCAATCCTGGATGCGCTTATGTTCCTTTGCGGAAGCCTTCAAGTCTTCCTTTACTAACGCCCCATTCGACGGAGCCACACTTTTTGGCCCTAAAGTAAAGGAGACCCTTACCCGGTGTGAACAGGAGGGAAAGACTCTGTCTGCTGTCGGAGTCCGTTTTTCCACCCCTTCCAGACCGTACCCCAAAGGGCAACGTGGTGGGAAAATGTGGTTTCGAAAACCCCAAGGATCTTTCCCAAACACACAGGGTGATGCCCCCTCTAGAGGCAGAGGGGGGGGCAGAGGTGGAAGACGCCGCCCTGGCGGCAGAGGGGGTCCGCAAAACCAAGGTGACAGGGATAACCTCCCTGGCAAACCTTTCCAGCACTCCTGAGAGGAGGCCCGACTGTCCTGCTCTGGAGGCAGTCGGGGGTCGCTTAGCTTTATACCCTCAGGCCTGGCAAAACATAACTACAGACAAGTGGGTAAAAAGCGTGGTTACCAGAGGTTACATCATTCCCTTTCTATCTCAGCCCATCCCAAAGAGAAGACTCCCAGATGTACCGCCCCATCTGCGAGAACCAGCAGCTATAGAAATTTCAAAGCTGCTAGAAAAAAAGAGTCATCCAACCAGTCCCACCGGACCAGCAAGGATTCGGGACTTACTCAAGGTTCTTTTTAATTCCAAAGAAAACAGGGGACTGGAGGCCCATTCTAGACCTAAGCTACCTCAATACCTTCGTCAGGAAAGAAAAGTTCCGAATGGTCACGCTTCAATCGATCCTTCCATTCTTACAGAAGGACGACTGGATGTGCTCAATAGATCTAGAGGATGCATACTACCACATCAAAATGGCCAGGGCATCCAGAGATCATCTGCGCTTCCGGCTGGGGGCCAGTCACTTTCAATTTCGAGCCCTGCCCTTTGGTCTGACCTCAGCCCCCAGGGTCTTCACCAAATGTATGGCAGTGGTAGCGTCTCACTTGAGACGCCAGGGATTCCAGGTGTTTCCGTATCTGGACGACTGGCTCCTTTCTGCCACCACCCGGCGTCAACTACTACAGGCCAGAGACTTTGTTCTTCAACTGTGTGTTCACCTAGGGATTTCCGTGAACTTCGGAAAATCCTTACTTCAGCCATCACAAAACATCTTGTTCATAGGAGCAGAGTTAGACACACGTCAGTTGATTCTGAGGCTTCCCCCAGAAAGGATATTATCACTTCAGACTCATATTCGTCTTCTACTCTTGTCAAGGAAATCTCCTGCAAAACTAGTACTAAAGGTGTTGGGCCTCATGTCAGCCTCCCTGATTGCAATTCCCCTGGGAAGGCTGCACATGAGAGTCCTACAATGGCTACTGTTTGCACAATGGTCGTTTCAACAACTACCTCTAACACACCAGATTCTTATAACAAAGACATGCAAAACAGATCTGAACTGGTGGCTTCAAACATGCAACCTTTCCAAAGGGAGACCGTTTGTGCTACCCACGCCCACAGTTACGGTGACCACGGACGCTTCCCTGATAGGGTGGGGGGGCATCTTTCAGGGACAGACAGTCCAAGGCGAATGGACCAATTTGGAGTACAATCTGCACATCAATGTTCTAGAGTTGAGGGCAGTGTTTCTAGCGTTGCAACACTTTGCTCCCCTTCTTCCTCTAGGGACTATTGCAGTTCAGACGGACAACATGTCGGTAGTCTGGTACATAAACAAGCAAGGGGGAACCAAGTCCTATCAGTTATGCAGAGAGGCCATGAGAATTTGGCAGTGGGCGGAGTCCACGGGTCGCTTTCTAATAGCAACGCACATCCCGGGGTCATCCAACGTCATAGCCGACAGGCTGAGCAGAGCAATTCTGTTACCGCACGAGTGGTCCCTAAAACAGTCAGTGGCGAAAAGGATTTTTCGCACGTGGGGCCAGCCTTCCTGCGATCTGTTTGCGTCTCCAATGAACGCCAAATGCAGGAGCTACTTTGCCCTATTACCCCCTCCAGGGGAAGTCCCCAGGGACGCACTGGTTTACGATTGGCCCCCGGGACTCCTGTACGCATTCCCCCCTTTTCCTCTGATATCAAGGTTTCTACAGAAAGCCAAGAACCTACACAGGACGATAATCCTCATTGCCCCATTCTGGCCTCGTCAAATTTGGTTTCCCTTCCTGAAGATACACTGCATTCGGGGACCCTGGATTCTGGACCCAGAGCCAGACCTATTGACTCACTCGTCAGGGGTTCCCCATCCCTCGCTTCTCTCCCTCCATCTGGCAGCTTGGCTGCTCCACTTCCCAACTTAGCCAGGTCTGATCTTTTGTCACCAGCAGTCCAGGATATTTTGGTGGCTTCGCATAAAGCTTCCACTACTAAGACATATGCTAGCAAATGGAAGCGATTTGTATTCTGGGCGAATACACACCATGTGGATCCTTTTATAGCTCCTTTGAATAAGATCTTAGAATTCTTAACGGATTTATTCCATCAGGGTGCTTCTCCTGCTACACTAAGAGTTCAATTGGCTGCCATTTCGAATTTCCATGTGGAAGAATGTGGAGCTCCTGTTATGGCTCACAGACTTTGTAAAGCCTTTTTAAAAGGAGTTTTTCATATTAGACCACCGGTTAGATCTCCTACGTCACCTTGGAGTCTAAACTTATTGCTATCTAAATTAATGTTGCCCCCTTTTGAACCTGCCTCTTCTTGCCCATTAAAATTTTTATCCTGGAAAACTCTCTTTCTGGTAGCCATTACTTCCGCTAGGCGAGTATCTGAACTTCAGGCTCTCTCCATCAAGCACCCGTATTTGATCTTTCACTCTGACAGAGTTTCTCTTCAAACCAATTCATCCTTCCTCCCTAAAGTGTGTTCTGTTAACAATATTAATCAGTCCATTGAATTACCCACTTTCTTCAAAAACCACTCCAACAAAATGGAGTATATGTTACACAAATTAGATGTTCACAGACAGCTAAGATTTTATTTGGATAGAACAAAAGATCACAGAAAAACAGATCAACTCTTTGTGGCTTTTGCTGATAGCAGGAAAGGACTTGCAGTTACCAAAAGGACTCTTTCTAAATGGTTAACGGATTGTATAATCTATGTCTACGATTCTTCAAATCAAACCCTATTACACAAGCCCAAAGGACATTCCACAAGGTCAGTGTCTACATCTTTGGCTCATGCAGCCCGCCTACCACTGGACGCTATTTGTGCAGCTGCTACTTGGTCTAAACCACATACATTCATTTCTCATTATAAGGTAGACAAGGTTTCTAGGGACAGGGCAACCTTTGGTTCCACTGTGCTCAAGAACGTCCTCCCGTGAGTTCCTCAGGAACAAGGAGCTAGGGACGCTACCCATGTGTAAGAACAAACGGCGAGATTGAACACTATCACATATAGAAGTTATGTCCTTACCATAACGTTCCATGTGGAGTGTTCATCTCGCCTTTGTTCTTACAGTCCCACCCTCCCACCCTTAGGAAGAACGTTCTATTTGGTGCCTGGTCTGGAGTATTCTCCTTCTGCTGTTACACTATTAGTGTTACTATCATACCTTGGTATGTTGTATATATGTACTTATGTATATAGTTTGGCATGTGTGCGTGCTTTTTGTCTGGTTTGCTTGCAAACTAGATCTGAGGTAAAGGTAGAGGGGGATTGTGGGTATTAGATGTCCTCGAGCTTCTTCTCGATGCAGAGCTTGCAGTCGGCCGGCACGGAGCCGAGGATCGGCTCCGAACCCATGTGTAAGAACAAAGGCGAGATGAACACTCCACATGGAACGTTATGGTAAGGACATAACTTCTATTTTTTGATTGTAAAAGTCCATTAAGGCTATTAAATTAGTCAACACATTATAATAATAAAGCCTTTTTATTTAGTACATCAGCAAAAGGTAATGAATTAAAGTTAGAAAACATGGTCTTAGTTGTGTAAAATTTGTTGTTATAAAAAGTAGTGTGTCAAGAAGCAAGCAAACACACCAAAGGTTTCTTTCCCTTAATTCCTCCTCAGTAGCAATTGGTAAATGGTACAGTCATTTGTCTATAATACCCTATTCTGTAGAGTTGTCTTAAGTATATCCCTTGACATTACATGTACACAAGTTGCCATAGTGTGAATCAAAACTTAAAAAATCTCAGTCTCTTTATGATTTTATATTTATTCTTTGTCACAGTCCCCTTCCAAAAAAACAAAATAAACTCCTCTCCCTTTCTCGCTGTCACAAGTGGAACATTTTTCATAGTATTCCAAACAAAGAATTTGATTGTATTGTGAGGATAAGTCTGCGCAAAAGGTATATATTCGGTAGTATCCTTCCTCAAGAACAAGGTCATAAGTAACATTCTAGATGTCTAGTTCAAATGGCCAGCCATCTCATGACCTTGTAAATGAAATGAGACCTCACCATACCATTGTGGAGATCATTTATGATCCTTCTGCACCATATTTCTTCTGGTCCTTTTTCAGACCTAGTCAGCCCCTGAAAGGGAAGAACCCTCTTCACTGCCTGAGGTAGGCTGTAAGAGTTACATGGTCTGCACAGTCCTATACCATACCAGTGACTGAGGAGGATAACTCTTATGGTCCAGCCATAGCCATCTTGACTACAGCTAGGACTGCCTTTGATGGGCAATTGGTTCTCTGCGTTTCCCACAGCTAAATGAACCAGCATCAAGGAGCTTCATGTTCTGAACATTGTCATTTTGGGAAGTAGTTCCCAGAGTTTCCCAAAGATAGATGTGCCAATATGAAAGACCAGTATTTTCTGGACTTAGTCATGGTTAACAACATCAAAGAACTTGTTGGAATCCCCTCATAAAGAGATCTAGTAAGAGACCAAAGTACATCGTCAGAGCTTTTGGAGCAATCACAAACTGTATTGTCAAAAAAAGCTCTAGGGATTGTTAATTATTTAGGGGTGACATCTTTTCTAATGTGCAAAACAGGACACGGAATGTGTAGCCAAACACATGACATCACAGTAGGCATGGCCAGTACTGTAACTTACTGTAATAAGCCTGGTGGGGTAACTGAATTATGACAGGGATTTGGGGACCTGTAGGACAGTGTATCTGTTGTGCATTTTAGAAATTTGTATTTCATCATTTGACTGCAGTGAAGGCCTGAACAAAAAATTGAGCAAGGAAAAAATGCTGTGTCTCTTGCTTCTTTCAGTGAAAAAAAATATGTCTCCAAGACTTAATAGTTAAATCTGACAAAAAAGTAGTTCCCAATAAACTGAGCTGATCACTCTGTACTCATTAACTTGCATTATATAGTCACATTTTAGTTTTGTTGACCGAGTTAGGCTCACTAAGACTGTGGTTCATTTTCAAGAGACCTAAAGTGGTATTCCTGTTGACTAGGTGTAAGTTGGCAGAATACGAAGACAATTTATTTAATTTATTTATTTACTTACATGTTTATTTTACATTTGGTAACTGGGGAAATCTGACTGGACACGGGTCCTTTTCAGCAGAGGTCCAGGGAGAAAAGCTCCACAAACATACAAATACCAGATACAAATATGATTCCAATTACAGTTTGAAAAATAGAATGACAGTAACAACATACAATGTACAGTACAGTGATACAGAGTGTTTGACAATAAATCCAGTTGATGAAAGGTGCAGGTTACGTTATAGACAGAAAAATGCAGCTTAAGAGTTGTATAATTTGTGGTCAGAGATGACCCCACATTGTAGGTTTTATGTATCAACACAATACATAGACTTATCTGTAAGGGATATGATAAAAGTCCTGTTGTAGTTTTACATACTAAGTCTAGGTTTGAGAAACATTGTACACTGGAAATTTTTAGTCTTGTTGATGTATAGTATTGTAGAATGAACAGGAATTGAGAAATCAGAGTCTCAGAATACTGAGGTTAGTAATTTTGGTAGTTTAGTTGATGCAAGCGGGTTAGATATCTTCAGAAACTGAGGGTGAATTAACCAGGGATACTTTTTTTAGTAAGCGCCATAGGATCTTTTTCATCAGTCTGAGCTGCCACCAAATCAGGCAGATGAGACGTCAGTATAACATCTCAAAATGTGATATGATGCAGTACATTGCATGTGTGTCACAGAGGTCATTGAGAACTAGGGTTGTCACCTTTTAACAAGGCCAAAGTGGGACATGGGATGTGACCAGTAGGGCATGGGTGTGTGGCCAGTATGACACTGGCCACCCCCCACACCATGACATCACCAGAGGTGTTGAAGGCGATGCAGTTATGGGTACAACAATGTGAAGTTACTACAGCATACTGAAAACTCACAAACCATTTAAATGAAACAAATGAAGCATAACTGCAAAAACACATTACTCAGTTGTAACAGCAAGTAAAGTTTAAAGGAAAAAAACACGCTACTCATATTAAACAGACACTTATGTTTGTTTAAAAAAGTAAACAAAAATTCTACATAGACTAATCATGACTATTCTGAAAGAAAACTTAAAAATCTACATACTGCACACAAGATAGACATGTATAATGAAGACTAATTTTATCGCAAATTAAAGCTAAAGCAAAAAATAACAAAACTACATACTGCACACTACAAGATAAGTAGACTAAATCACTTTTTTTTAAATGTGTACTTTGCATTTGATTTTATGGCCTGAAGAAGGGCCCGGTTTGATACAATATTTGAATAAAAGTCACTACATTTCATCCGGTAATTTATATTCATCATTAGCTTGGCTTTTAACAAGTCCACACTACATCGGTTTCACACATTCGTCCATTTACTTTTCACCAAAGAAAACTTTCTGCAAACATATTTGATGTTGATATAGATAATACCCTAGTAATTACCAGATGTACTGCAGTCAGCTCAGGTCCTTCCCTGAAAGGCTTCAGCCACTTTTCTCCTGGGGACAAGCTTGTGGTACATAACTGTTAGAGAAAGGGCTTAATTTCTAAATAGTCCTGGGAAAGATGGTCTTCATCTACATCCTGCAGACTCAGGGCAGTGGTGACATTGAGTATGTCACTGAAAGCAAAGGGCTCAAGTTAAAGATAATTTAGACAGTGTAAACAAATAATTGTTTTCAGTATAGTCAAACCACTGTTCTAAGTACCTGACCGCTGTCTCCAAGAACACAATGAATAATGGGAGGGAATGCCGATAACTGATTTTAGTAACACAGTGACTTTTAGGGATTAGAGAGCGTCTAGTCAGAGCAGTAGAATGACCAGGGAGAATAAACTGTTTATAGAAGTTGGATACAATGTGTAATGAACTGTACAAGG
The DNA here is from genome assembly GCF_019279795.1 of Protopterus annectens. Taxonomy (NCBI): domain Eukaryota; kingdom Metazoa; phylum Chordata; order Ceratodontiformes; family Protopteridae; genus Protopterus; species Protopterus annectens. Next base: position 163,814,824 of record NC_056743.1, on the reverse strand, counting down.
TATTCTGATGACAGAGTGGCATGCTGGAGAAATGAATCAGATATGGTGTACATGGTTACTTTTGATTTTGAAGATTATATGAATTTTATTTGAGAGGAATTCTGGAATGATTATATCCAGTAGGATCATTATTTTTTCTGAATTCTGAACAGTTCCAACAGTGTCAATAAGTGTTAAGAACCATACCTCCTCCATCCTGTGCTGGTGCCCTTGCACCTGGGTTAAGTGGTATGTTTACTACCTGAACACTTAGTTCATTTCTGCTGTTGCTCTGTCCAGATATCCTCCTAGCAGTTATTGAAGAAATGAGTTCATGTTCATTGACAAAAGTCTAAGTTTAACTTTCCCCAGCTAAGCATCAGTATCAGCTGTTCTTCACTCTAATATCAACTCTGAAGATTTACTTTTAGCTTTGTTAGACTTTGACTTTGTGTTGACCAGCATGACTTGTGAAGTAGTTTTTCTGTGATGATACCAGATTTGATGTTATCTTTTCTAGTAGCAGGCACCCTATTGATGCAGGTCCTTCCTGTAATGATCTCACAAATGTTGGCCTGTCCATCATTAACTGCAAAGGTGCATGACCAGTGGTCAGATAATTGTAGTTTTATCACTTCCTCGCACACCCTTTAGTTGGGGAATGCAGGACACACCACCTTAGGTCTTCCCTGAATGGCGTCTGCTGGACTAGTAGGAGTAACCTAGGTTGTCATAGCATAAAAAAGGGAGGCATTCTGGAAAAGGAATTATTATTCACATTCTTCAGAATTCTGTTTTCCTAAGAGAATCACATTTCTTACTGCTTCCCTGAGGGTCTAACAGGGATGATAAGCCTTCCTCATTCACAAACTCTCCTTAGTAATTACCCTACTTTGAAACAGCTATGAGAAGGATGTATTTTTGAGCTAGCCCTGATTTTACTGGCCAAGAATTATAGAATAGGTTGTCTAAATTGTCAGTCCAGTAGTAGTCTAGATAATTTCAGAAAGAAGAACCCTTTGATATAGATAGTTTTGACTTGCTGCCTAGCCCACGTATCCATCCTCTGCTTTTATCTACTATATAGATTTCTTCTTTATTTTTCTTTTCTTGTTTTTGAATTTGTATTTTAGTTTATTTTAATGTGATTGTTGAGACGGTTGGTCTTCTGTAAAGTAATGGTAACCCACCTTGTACTGGTGGCCATCTCGCAGTTTTTGCTGCTGTCACGGTCTGCTACCAGTTTTTTTTTTTGTTTACACTGTACTCTGCTCTGTAGCAGTCTCAGTATCTCGCATCATTGCCAACTACTGCTGTGGACCCAAGAAGTATAGGCTGTGAGGTGATCTAATTTGAGGGTTGGACCGAGGTGAGATTGATTTTGCGATCCACAGTGAAACCGATGCTTGGATGATGGTGATGAGAGAAGCTGGCATGGTGCAGGCATGGTGCAGTGTGACCTGCTTTTCATTTTTTGGTCACCAAGAACTGTTACTTTTGTGGTATGGTCATTTGCAGGTCTTTTGATTCAGTTGACAGCAAACATGCTGCTTGTATTTGTGTGAGGCAGTGATTTGTTTGCACTGCCATTTTCAGTATTGAATTTCCTTTGGATTGCATCTGATGTGTTTGAACTGAGAAGAGCTGTGCTTCAAGCTTATCTGGATTATATTTGTTGCATGTTATGTGGCAGATCTGCTCAGGGTTTCAGTAAATGATAAACCCAGCTTTACACAAAGAAAGGAGCCAAAAGACTCTATCTCGGTCTACTAAGAGGACTTGGCTATATCTCATGGCCTTCAGCAGTACTAATTGCTGGCAGTTGATCTTTTAGGCGTTTAGAATGGTTGCATGGCAGATTAGCAGTGTGTTCATTCAGATGAGTTACAGTCACCTTTACTCTGTGGACATAGCAAATTCTGATGTAGTCTCTTTGAGGAAAGAGAGAGAGATGGTCAGGGAATCCATCGCCCATGAAGAAAGACAAAGCTGTGTAGCAGTAGATCTGCAGTCAGGCTTATGTTAGGGACATTCAGATCGATTCCACAGATGGAATATAGGATATACATTTTATGCCATTTGTTTTTTGGTCCTAAGAAAACTAAGGTCCTAGATGCATCCTTGGATTGAGTGCCTTTCTAGAAGGTTACTAAATGTACTCTGTAGACATGATGGATGTCTGTTGGCAATTGAAAATTCTTGATGGTCTATCCTTAATACTCATTTCTCTCCATGGGAAGCCAGGACTTTCAGAACTATTTTCTTCTCCTTTGGCTTTGAAAATGTTTACTAGCTGCTTCTATACTTTGCAGCCTTGCAAGACTGAAATTTGCTGATGGTTCCATCATGGATGACTTCCTGTAGTTAGTACGTTCCGGGAATTGTCTTTATTCAAATTGTCATTTATGCTACTTTGACTCCATTCCTTTGACATTTCTGGCAAAGCCTTTCTATTTTAGGTAAGTTTTACAGTCGGGTCTGCTTCATTTGACTGGAGCCTACTTGGATGGAATATTTGCCTGAAAAGTCACATTCGACTGAAGCCAGTCTTTACCAAACTAAGAACTGATCAAAGTGCAACAGTGTGGAAAAAAGGGCGAGACAACATATTTAATCACATATGGATGTAGTTAATACTTAGGACACTGTTTTTGCAAGGAAGAAGCCCCCTTGTGCACTCCATGTATGGAGCTTGAAACCCGCACTCTTTTACTTAGAGAGTGGAAGAGAACACAGCACTGCTTCATGGCTGCCTGAATGGCAGTCACCGTCTCCTGCCCTGTTCCCTAGTGAAATTCCCAAGTAAAGGAATAAGAGGACCACATCCAGTCAAGGAAAAGCTCAATGTTTAGCAAGCATGGGGGCAAAACTTGCATCAAAAACTATAAAGATAAGTTAGACAGTCAAAACACTTTTATAGGGTTAATGAGAGTTTCAAGACTGTTTTAGTTTAATGTCCAAATACACTTTACCAATACCAAGTCTGAGACTCTACCTGCTTTCTCAAGGAGGGAGAGGTCAGTTAGTCCCAGAGTAAATGTTAGAGATCTTGAGAGTTCTAGTTTAATTTGAAGAAAGTTATAGACTCTTATTGCTTAAACTGCAAAGGAAATTATTCCAGTGAATGCGGAGGTGGTAGGTAATGAATGTATTTTTGCATCATGTTCTTTTTGTCTAGTGATGAAGGTTCAGGTCTCTGGTTCTATTGTTAGATGAGCTGCTTCTCTTACGAGATCAAGGACTGATGGATCTCTAATGGCACTGTAAGTGAGGCACAGATCACCCTTCTGGGCTCATTAGGATGCAAGGTACAAGGGATAGGGCTTTCATTCTCTCCTAACAAGTAAGGTTCTTTGATCTTTTTTGTAAGGAAACTCTTGGCCTTTTTGAGTTTGAGTTACCATGTGAGATGCATACTAAGTGGAGTGTCGTACTCAATAATTGGTCTTGATCAGTGCTGAATACAGAGGGATAATAAGATCTTTGGACTGAGACAAAATACCTTTGGCTCCTAGTTCTGCTAAGTAGGTCTTCCTGGCACCATTTGCCATGTGATGATCAAAGGAGAAGGAACTGTCATCCCAAGTGCCCAGGTCACTTGACAGCCTTTTCATTTTGTTAGAGTGTGTTTTCTGTACTGCATATTGTGGACAACTTCTGTTTTCTGAAAGAAATAATACTACACTTCTTAGGATTTGATTTATGTGTGTTTTTATGTATTAACTAAGGTAATTTCTTTTAAAGGGTGAAGATATCTGAAAGGGTTTTTACAACTGCATCCAGTTTGCAGTCATCTGCAAACATGGATATCCAGAGCTCCTGGTGGTTATTTTTGAGATCAGAGAAGTAGATGACAAACAGGAGAGGATGATAGTTTCCTTACAATTCTGGCATGAGGTATGGTGTCAGTTGTTTTGACCAGATAAAGATAAGTTGTATGAGCAGCATTTTTACTGTTTGCAGCTTGTATAATCCTCTCAAAGAAATTATCAAGGCTTAAAAGGCATGGTCTCCCTGTGATAAAGCCATGTTTTTAATTTTGTAATTAATGTGATTGGTTATGCAGCATATCTTTACAGATTAGACTCATTACTCTGATTGGCCTGCAGTTACTAGGATTAGTGGTAGGACTATCCTTGTGGAGAAACCTCACTACACTAGTGTTCCAGAATTTAGGTACATATCTTTTGGCTAGGCTTAGGTTAAAGAATTTAGGACCAATTCAGAGAGAGAGACTGTTTGGTGCAGTTTGATAACAACCAGGCATGTTGTCAGAAACTGTGGTGCAAGTGTTCTTCCTTTTAGATAACACCTTATGAACATGTTCTTTAGTAATAATGGGGGGGGGGGGTCAGGGATGAGTGATGTTAGAAAAGATGTCCCTTGGATAAAGTTTGTAGAGAAACTGTTTGCCAGTAGGTATTATTTGGATTGGATTGGGTGGTCCATTAAAGAGAAGTTGAACAATACTGAGTAGTGTTCTTTATTTTTTTAATATGGATAAAAAGGAATTGTCATTATCTTTGGCTTCAGAAACTAATCTCTGTTCATGTTTACTGGTCTGTGCAGTGCTTGGAATTTTCATGGTAATGTCTTTTATATGTTCCTTATTCTCATGAGTTCTCACCTTACTGTACATTTAAGGAGTTTTTTTTCTCTTTTTTATAACATTTGCTTATGGCAGTTGATCACTTGTGGGGGGGGTTGTATCTCACTGAATTTGACTCCTCTTGAGACTACTAAATCTATGCATTTTCTAAGTGGGCAGTCCTTGGTGAAACTGGCTACTGCGTCATTGTCAATGGTAGTTATGGGTAAATTTATAGATTTCATCATTTAATTCTTTAAGGTTTACCCTTCTGAAGCCCCTATATAGAGACATTGGTTACTGGAAAATTGGTGGTTTCAAGAGTAAATATCAAGATTTAAATTAACTGAAAAAAGAGAGACTAGGGGAATGAAACAAGTAGAGGTAATATTAGTGAAGATCAGATCCAGAATATTTTGGCCTGTAGTAGGTTCACTAGCTATGTGATCCAAGTTATTCCTGTTTATAAACTCCAGATTTCTTTGGATATGCTGTATTTTAGAGGTCAAGATGCTCAGTTTAAAGGCTGAGAAGTTGACGTTACCTAGGATTATGGAGTTATTGCTTGTAAGAATTTCTTTTAAAACTTCAAGGAATCTAACATTATCATCTGGACACATGGAGTAGTGGTTATGTAGCATACTATAGTTGTATAGAGGGAGTGCTTTCTTTACATTTAAACCAAGCTTCTGTAACTATACATATGTGGAGATGTTCCTGATAAAGGAGCACCTCATGCTCGGGCAGTGTGTTATTAAAGCTCCTGGCTTTGAGAACAGGCACACTAATGTGTTCTAATTTAAGGATTGAAGAATTTGCTAAGTTGGGGCAGCCATTAAATGGTCTTTGCATAATAAAAAAGCCCTGTGAGGGCAACAAGGGCTTTTGCCAATGTGTGGAAACCCATGAATGAGAGATGCGGGGCATCCCTTACAAAGCAAGTAGGATTATCTGTTGTCTCCTCCCAGGCTGATACATAGTGGATCCTCTTGTAATCACACCAGGTGTTAACCAACTATTAAAGCCAGTTATCTTCTGTGTATACCTGGGCATCATTCATGGTGAAGGAAGGATTATGTTAAAGCCAAATATATTCTCCTTATACTTCAGCATCATTCCTGGTGAAGGAAGTATTCCACTTAAGGCCAGAGTCTTAACTGCATCCATCACATTCCTAGAGAGTTTTGATGTGTCTTTCTGTATGTCCCTCAGGGTATTGTGACCTAAGTCATTCCCTCCCTCATGGACCATGTCATAGACATGCTTATATTTGGAAAATGTAATGAGGACCCTTTTAATGTTTGTGATCCAGATGTCTGAAAGTCAACCGACTGTAACCTTTATCTTTGTTCATCCTGGTGACTGGTAAATATGTATGCCTAACAATTGAGTCACCAGTTGCTAATACATTATTATCAGAAGCTAAATTAGCATTAAATCTCACTGGGAGGAACTGTGTTGTCAGTGACTTGTTGTAGGTATACTTGGAGTTGGTGAGTTGAGCTGAGGTTTGTTTTTAGAAGTTCTAGGATGTTCTGTCAAGGACTTTTTATGGCATCAGCAATGACATTTTATTGTGATCTGTTTGAAAATGTGGTGGTGGTTAGGAAGAGGGAGAGTGCGTGTGTGTGATGCAAGCCTGTTTGTAAAAGGAATGCCTCCATGTTAGCTAAGTATTTAAACCTCTCCAGGCAGAGCTTTCTGTGTTACATGAGAGTTCATTATTAGCATGTGTTGTTAAGGTACCAAATAGCTTTCAAACAGAACAGTTCAGTGAAGAATAACAATCTCTTTTATTTCACAGAGAAGCACATAAGAGGTTGACTAAATCAAGATCCCGTCACCTCAAACTACAGAATACACAATATCTTATACATTCTTAAATTAAAAGCCACATTATTGTAATAATCATACAGCAAACGCTGACCAATAAAAAATGAACACCACAGCATTAATTTTACTAAGATCTCGTATATGATAGAACTTTCTACTCAGAACAGGTCTTATACCTTTCTAATGTTTCTCTAATCCTGTCAGCACTTTCTAATATTAGACAGGCAGCAAATCAACAGATACATGCTGAAGAACATTCAAGAATTGCTTTTGCTATGAAAGCATATTAGAAATTAAATGCATCACTAATAATTGTCCCTTCGCGTACTCCTCACCCTTCACATTCCCTCATCTGATGCTGTAAAGCATCATCCAAACCATAATAATGTTTTTATGACTGGACAATGACCACAACTTTTCAGATGAATGGATGCTCTTTCACTTGCTGTCAGACATTCTTTATCATGCTGTTTCTTTATGTTCCTAACATGAACAAGCCTTACACAGTTGTTTCAGAAATATACTCTTATTTACAGCAAAAACATGCCTATGTCTTGATGGAACAAAAATACAATCTGAACATTGTAAATAATCATCAGTAATACAATAAGTACTGTGTATGTTCACATTCCTCCAATCCTTTTTATTGATTAGCATTTATTTTACTAAAATCTTGCAACACTTTATTTTCATCTTTTACTGTGCTATGATTTTTTTATCAATAGCGGTCTGTGGTAGTGATTCAGTTTTTTGTATTTGCAATGTGACATTTATTTTGGATTCTAATGATCTTAAAATGCTCACTAATCATGAAAAGGAGAAGGCTTAACATTATGAAAACATTTTAAAATACCTTCTCCCGGTCTACAAAAAAGGCTGGTTAATCATGTCCATTGAGAACTGTCAGCTTCTTTCACATGCGAGTATTCAGTGGCTTTCTGAGTTATTTCTAGATGACTATGGATGGCACTGGCATTATCAGGAATAAAAGAGCAACACTCCGTTTGGATGAGTGTGCACATACCTTCTTTAGAAGTGAGGGTAAAGTTGAGTGTCATGTGTTTCTGTGCATCACACTGCACATTGCTGTCAGTTCTTAGATGATAAAATTAATAGACTCAAAAATATAATTTCTTAGTATTTCCAGGACCTTAGGCAGCTTCCTAAGCTTCGCAGATGGACTTCAGCAACCCATAACCAGGTATAATGCCTGCTCCAGAAATGACCCCATTACTGAGATCCATGTGAGCAAACCTTTTAATAGCATTTTTTTTGTACAGCATTATTATATACCCAGGAGAAATCTATTTTTTCCAGCTGGGTTAGGAATGTCTTCATTGTCTCTCTTGTGATGAGTGTTATGAATTTTTCCTTCTGGTAGAACAGCTGCACGATGAATGGTTGGAATAACATGACATATATAACCACAACCAGGCCAGTCTGTAGGTAACGTGGGATAAGCTTGACTTCTACAAATGTAGTAATAGTCATGCAATGCTTCCTTGCCCAACCCTCCGTTCCCATCATAAATGCTCCAGGTGAAATTGCAGGTACTAATTTCAATATAAATTGTTACATTTTTGTGATAGCAAACATGTTCCCCAACAGTCATTTGTAGTTGAAGTGGTATTACTACAAAGGGGGAGGAAACATGTTTATTATTCCAATTTTTAGAAGAAAAGTAAGGTGAAAGGCAGTTTGAAACTCTGAATTAGTCTCTGGTATAGGAATCAATGAACCATCATGTGCTCAAACCCAGCAGATGTTAACATTGAGGGTTTGTCAAGTATTCAAGGCAGCAGAAAAAGTATTAAGTCTGGGGTGCCAGTCAGGTGCTCTTGATTCAATTCTAACCAAATGCCTGTCTCTATTTTTAGTAAAGCATGTTTTAGAAAATAAGAAATTACTTGGTACTTACAGTTCCAGTGGTCACTGAGGATGACACACCTACAGTTCTGGATGGCAAAAGCAGCCAAAATAAAATGATGGCAAAAGTCACAGTAACAGTAGGGATAATTGGTCCACAGGAAGAATGAGCATGTTGGGGTTGGAAAGGGTTGTGAAGAAACTGTAAACAAGGATGTTGGGTGGGCTGTCTATTGTGCAAATGAAATTTATCACCAAAAAGTCATCAGCCAAGGGTCTTTATCGCAGATGACTTTGCAAAGGAACATTGTCTAGTAAGGCAGTGTCTCCAAAAGGCAGGATGAATCAGTAATGTTGGAAATGGAAGCAAGAAAAAATATCAGTGTTGAGGGGAAAAAAAATCACTGGAAGTTGGTTCAGACTAGGATGAGATAGTGAAATCACCAGGATTTAACTTTCTGGTCTGGTAACAAGGGTTACTTAACTGCATTCATTTCTGAATGCAATCTAGATGGGAGATGTGGAATTGAGTTGGATGGCAAACGGTTCACAATTGGTGATTGGCTAGGATGGCAAAATGTCATGGGCTGTCACTTCTGGATACAGTGTTGTCCTTTCTTTAATGTTTGGTTCTGCTGGTTCACTTGGTCTGACATCAGTGGTGTTTCAGTTACACTCCTCTCAAAAGGGAGTAATTTTGACATGCGACACATAGATCCAGGTGGGGAGGTCCTCAGAACAGATGGCAGTAGCAGCTGTGAGCAAAACCAAGTGTGGTCCTTTCCTTCTTGGGCTAGGTGAATTTTTTCCGGAACGTACTTTGTTGTATACAAAGTGTCTGGGGAACAGGTTATGGTGATCCTGCTCTGTTGGTCGTTGAGCTGCATGCAGAGTGACATTATGGTATTTCTGCAAAAGAGAACACAGGGATTTACAATATGAAAGCATGATCTTATGGAGAGTTTGCAATTCTAAATTCTCCATTATGATTTTATTTAACAACAAATATTGCTTTATATCATGTGACTTTCTCTTGTTACTCTTTTGTTCTGTTACCATGATTGAGTGTTGTTCTTAATGGGTCTATATCACATTGTCAAATTGAGAAAACAGTGAACAGCTACAATATCGAAAATGCCATTCATGTAAGTTGTTCTTTTGGGGGGCTGTGCCCCCCACACCCCCCGCTAATTGTATACCAACTCCGAGGTTGCACTACAGTGAGGAAAGGGCAAATATTCCAGTTTCCACTGTACCACAACGCTACAAAACATATTTCGATGAATGGCGTTTTCGATATTATAGCCGTTTGCCATTTTCCCGATTTGACAACGTGATATAGACCCTCTTAATGACTATAAACTCTGTTATGCTCAATTCCAATATATAGTTTATACATTATCAGAAGTCAGGTTATTGATCTATAGTTTTGGGGAGAGCTTGCAGTTTCACTCCTAAGGAGCTGTATAATTTTTCTTGTTGTTAACCAGGTTGATCTCTGTTCGGGATGCTCATATAAGTAGTTCTTACTTAGGGCTAAATTTTTGTGCAAAGATGTCAGTACGTTTAGCCATAAGTTAGGCGCCGCATCTTATTTATTTGAAGTTTGTTTGCCAGGATGGTCCATTGGGCCGAAAGAGACCATTTTCAATGGAGTTCTGGGGAGAAAAGCTCCATAGATACAATATCAAATATACAAGTAAGAATAAAAGTAAAATACAATAAAATAACATAACAGTTTGTTAAAGTGTCAGAGTAGTACTTATAAGCACAAGAAAATGTTAATGCAACAGGAAAAATACAGAAGGGCATATGCAACAATACATATCAGTTTACAATTTTTAATCTCTTATGTTTAGTAGCAAAAGGAACAGAAAAGAAATGTTAAGTAAGACTATAGTTAGTAGGTGTGTACAGAAGATATTTACATAAGAGGTTAATTGCAATATGTATGTTCCCATAGGAGGGAAGAGTTGTAGACTAAGGGATGAGAAGTAGCTGGTGATGTTATGCAGGATTGGAACATGAGCATTCCCAGAGAGATGATAAATGTGAGTGGAGGAGAGATTTAAAGCTGGGAAGGCTGCTGGTACTACGGATTTGAGGTGGGAGGGAGTTCTTGGCCTGGGTTTTTTTATTTAGGAGCTTTTCTTAATTTTACTTCAGTTTCTCTGGCCGTCACTTCATCCCATTTCATATCCTGTACATTTGAACTTCTTACTGTCTCTTTTACTACTCCCATCCATTCAGCATCTTTGTTATGTTCCACAGGGTCTTCATAGATACTTCTTCAAAATGCATCTATTTGCTCTTTTTTGGTAGTGGTTCTATTGATTTTGCTTTGTTTCCCAATTCTCTATAAACCTTTGGGTCATAAATGAATTTCTTATTTTTTTACTTTTCCTTTATATTTATCTGCATATCTTCTAGGTTTTTTGCCTGTACTGATATTTTTTTAGTTTTTTATTATTTGCATTAATGTATGATAGATTCTGGTCTTTTCTGATACTGCATTTTGCTTTTATCATGTGTATCTTTCTAAGCATTTTTGCTGATCTGTTCCCTTTCTATACTCTTTTTATCAGTGACATTTCTTATCTTAATTGGTTTATAGTTTTCCTGTTTGATTCTGCCATAATGGCATTTGATTTATTCCCTTCCTTTCCCTTATTGGTCTGTGTTTTTGTAGTAAAACTTTTATCTGTTATTAATTTAGCTGTAAAGTGTAAACTGTAAAGTGGTGGCAGGGGGAAAGTGTAGTTAGGCAGCATAGGATGGTGGTTTGTAGGATGACATTGGTGATCAAGAAGAGGTGGATTAGCAAGGAGGAAGTAAGGATAGCTATGAAGAGGATGAAGAATGGACAGGATGTTGGTCCAGATGACATACCTGTGGAAGCATAGAGTGTTTAGGATTAAAGGCAGTGGAGTTTTTAACTAGATTGTTTAATGAAATCTTGGAAAGTGAGAGGATGCCTGAGGAATGGAAAAAGTGTTTTGGTACAGTTTTAAGAATAAGGGTGATGTGCATAGCTGTAGTAACTACAGAGGGATTAAATTGATCAAGTCACAGTATGAAGTTATGGGAAAGAGTAGTGGAAGCTAGGTTAAGAAGGGAGGTGATGGTTGGTGATCAGCAGTATGGTTTCATGCCAGGAAAGAGCACTACAGATGCGATGTTTGCTCTGAGAGTGTTGATGGAGAAGTACAGAGAAGGTCAGAAGGAGTTGCATTGTGTCTTTGTGGACTTAGAAAGCATATGACGGTGCCTAGAGAGGAGTTGTGGTATTGTATGAGGAAGTTGGGAGTGTCAGAGAAGTATGTAAGAGTGGTACAGGATATGTATGAGGATAGTGTGACAGCGGTGAGGTCTGCAGTAAGAGTGACGGATGCATTTTAGGTGGAGGTGGGATTACATCAAGGATCAGCTCTGAGCCCTTTCTTATTTGCAAAGGTGATGGACAGGTTGACAGATGAGCTCAGACAGGAGTCCTCGTGGACTATGATGTTTGCCGATGACATTGTGATCTGTAGTGAGAGTAGGGAACAGGTGGAGGAGACTCTGGAGAGATGGAGATATGCTCTAGAGAGAAGAGGAATGAAGGTCAGCAGGACTAAGACAGAATATGTGTGTGTGAATGAAAGGGAGGATAGAGGAATGGTGAGAATGCAGGGAGTAGAGGTGGCAAAGGTGGATGAGTTTAAATACTTGGGATCAATACTTTAGAGTAATGGTGAGTGTGGAAGAGAGATGAAGAAGAGAGTACAGGCAGGATGGAGTGGGTCAGGAGTTACTTATGACAGACGAGTACCAGTAAGAGTGACAGGGAAGGTCTGCAAGAGGGTAGTGAGACCAGCTATGTTATATGGGTTGGAGACAGTGGCATTGACAAAAAGGCAGGAGTCAGAGCTTGACGTGGCAGAGTTGAAAATGTTAAGATTTGTACTGGGTGTGACGAGGGTGGCCAGGATTAGGAATAAGTATATTAGAGGGTCAGCCCAGGTTGGAAGGTTTGGAGACAAACCAGAGAGGCAAGATTACGTTGGTTTGGACGTGCTAAGGAGGACTGCAGAGTATATTGGGAAAAAATGCTAAGGATGAAGCTGCCAGGTAACAGGAAAAGAGGAAGGCCTAAGATAAGGTTTATGGATGTGGTGAGAGAGGACATGCAGGTGGTTGGTGTGACAGAGCAAGATGCAGAGGACAGGAAGTAATGGAAACAGTTTTTCCACTGTGGCGACCCCTAACGGGAGCAGCCGAAAGAAGAAGAATAATTTAGCTGCATAGTAATATATCCTATTTAGTTTTGTTTTATCACATGAATTTCTGGTAATAGTCTTGATTACTGTGTTCAGTTATCAGACTTCAAAAATTGGTTTCTTATTGATTTTCTGTTATCTATTTCTTTAGTTGATGTTAGTATGTTTATCCATCTCAGTTAAATTGAGCAACTCTTCCCTTAGATCATTTTGTTCTAAGCTGAGGACATATTCTTTGTTCTCGGTTTCCTTCAGGTATTCTACAGAAAGTTCCAAAACATCTTCCTGTGACATATTCTCTTAAGCTGCATCCTGTGTCATCTATTGCTGTTTCATATGGGAACTCACTGGTCTATCACTCCACAACATTGACTGTCATAGTGGTCGCTGTTTCTGGCTCCTTCCCTTGTTATGTAACTCCAGCTGAACTTGTACTGAGTTTTTACTGAAGGTTTCAGAGTATCTTCATGTGGCATGTCCCAATGTCCCATTCCACCTGTTTCTCTTTAATATGTAAACTCATTGTTCCTTCTTGCTGTATAATGTTACCAGACTTGGATTTTCTACACTGCATCCTTCACTTCACAGGTAATCGATAACTTCAGTTTCTATTTCTTTAGCTTCTCTATTACTAACAATCTTTTCTACTTTCTCCTTTGTTTTTTTTTTTTTTTTTGTGAAATTTTCATTATCCAGATGCCTTTACTTGTATTTCTCTTCAAATATCTTTGGTGCTGCTTTTTGTATTGATTAGTTTTGCTTTCTCCTTTGCATAAATATTGCACCATAGTAAATCTTTTTCTTTCCCATATCCATATTTCTTCTTTGTATGTCTCCTGCTCCACCTGTTTCTACTTACTTTGGGGATTAACTGTTCCATCATGCTGTGACATAACCTGTGTTAGACTTGCTACACTAAATGCTTCACTTTGCAGGTATTCCATAACTTCAGCTTCTATTCGTTTAACAACTTCTTTACTAATCTTCTGTTCTACATTACCCCTTTGTGACCTTTTTTTGTATTGTGAAATTTTCCATATTTGGGTGCCTTTGCTTGTATGTCTTTTCAAATATCTTTGGCGCTGCTGTTTTTGTATTACTTAGTTTGGCTCTTTCCTTTGCATAAATATTGCACAGTATCAGATCTCTTTCTTTTCCATGTCCATTTTTCTTTTTTTATACCTTTCAAAAATCTCTAGGTTTTGTTCTTTATATTTTCACACTTCCTCTGTTACTTCTTTTTCCAAGTGGCCCAGAGTTTCTTGGTCTCTCTAATGTTTTCATGGATCTGTTCTGTTAATGAACACAAAATTGTATTTAAAGCTTTTGACATTTTTTCTTGTGCAAGTATTTTTCTTTCCTCTAATTTCTCACTTAATCTTTTTGAGTATCTTCTATCCGGTAATTCTGGGCTTCTTGCATAATAGTAACAGTACAGAATTTCTTCCTTCTCCTCAATAGTCCATTTTGTCACCTTTATGGCTCTTTTTTTTGGGCTGTAAGTTTTTGTGTTTTTGGACTACTACTTCCTTCTACAAATGAGGGGCCATCCTCGCCTGAGCTTGGCCTTAACCCCTTTATAGGAATATTTCCATGTCTTGAGGATTCTACACTGTAATTTTTTCCAGTCCTGGCACCATTTAGACCCAGCTGTCTTATTTTTTTTTTATTTTTTACCTACTTCTGTCCATGATATATGCTACATAAAATACGGTCTATATATCAATATTGTCTTGGCAAGATTTTCTTAAAACAGGGTCCACCTTGTGAAAGTACTTACCAGACTTGAGGATAAACTCAGTTCCAGCAATACTAATCTCCTTTCTTGCTGATTTTGTCATCTCTCCATTTGCACCTTGTATTGTATATGCTATTATTGTATTTAAATATTTAATAGTATATTTTTGATTGTAAAAGTCCATTAAGGCTATTAAATTAGTCAACACATTATAATAATAAAGCCTTTTTATTTAGTACATCAGCAAAAGGTAATGAATTAAAGTTAGAAAACATGGTCTTAGTTGTGTAAAATTTGTTGTTATAAAAAGTAGTGTGTCAAGAAGCAAGCAAACACACCAAAGGTTTCTTTCCCTTAATTCCTCCTCAGTAGCAATTGGTAAATGGTACAGTCAGTTGTCTATAATACCCTATTCTGTAGAGTTGTCTTGAGTATATCCCTTGAAATTACATGTACACAAGTTGCCATAGTGTGAATCAAAACTTAAAAAAATCTCCGTCTCTTTATGATTTTATATTCATACTTTATCACAGTCCCCTTCCAAAAAAACAAAATAAGCTCCTCTCCCTCTCTCGCTGTCACAAGTGGAACATTTTTCATAGTATTCCAAACAAAGAATTTGATTGTATTGTGAGGATAAGTCTGCACAAAAGGTATATATTTGGTAGTATCCTTCCTCAAGAACAAGGTCATAAGTAACATTCTAGATGTCTAGTTCAAATGGCCAGCCATCTCATGACCTTGTAAATGAAATGAGACCTCACCATACTATTGTGGAGATCATTTATGATCCTTCTGCACCATATTTCTTCTGGTCCTTTTTCAGACCTAGTCAGCCCCTGAAAGGGAAGAACCCTCTTCACTGCATGAGGTAGGCTGTCAAGAGTTACATGGTCCGTGCAGTCCTATACCAGACCAGTGACTGAGGAGGATAACTCTTATGGCCCAGCCATAGCCATCTTGACTACAGCTAGGACTAACTTTGATGGGCAATTGGTTCTCTGCGTTTCCCACAGCTAAATGAACCAGCATCAAGGAGCTTCATGTTCTGAACATTGTCATTTTGGGAAGTAGTTCCCAGAGTTTCCCAAAGATAGATGTGCCAGTATGAAAGACCAGTATTTTCTGGACTTAGTCATGGTTAATGACATCAAAGAACTTGTTGGAATTCCCTCATAAAGAGATCTAGTAAGAGACCAAAGTACATCGTCAGAGCTTTTGGAACAATCACAAACTGTATTGTCAAAAAAAGCTCTAGGGATTGTTAATTATTTAGGGGTGACATCTTTTCTAATGTGCAAAACAGGACACAGAATGTGTAGCCAAACACATGACATCACAGTAGGCATGGCCAGTACTGTACCTTACTATAATAAGCCTGGTGAGGTAACTGAATTATGACAGGGATTTGGGGACCTGTAGGACAGTGTATCTGTTGTGCATTTTAGAAATTTGTATTTCATCATTTGACTGCAGTGAATGCCTGAACAAAAAATTGAGCAAGGAAAACATGCTGTCTCTCTTGCTTCTTTCAGTGAAAAAAATCTGTCTCCAAGACTTAATAGTTAAATCTGACAAAAAAGTAGTTCCCAGTAAACTGAGCTGATTACTCTGTACTCATTAACTTGCATTATATAGTCACATTTTAGTTTTGTTGACCAAGTTAGGCTCACTAAGACTATGGTTAATTTTCAAGAGACCTAAAGTGGTATTCCTGTTGACTAGGTGTAAGTTGGCAGAATACGAAGACAATTAATTTAATTTATTTATTTATTTACATGTTTATTTAACATTTGGTAACTGGGGAAATCTGACTGGACACAGGTCCTTTTCAGCAGAGGTCCGGGGAGAAAAGCTCCACAAACATACAAATACCAGATACAAATATGATTCCAATTACAGTTTGAAAAATAGAATGACAGTAACAACATACAATGTACAGTACAGTGATACAGAGTGTGTGACAATAAATCCAGTTGATGAAAGGTACAGGTTACGTTATAGACAGAAAAATGCAGCTTAAGAGTTGTATAATTTGTGGTCAGAGATGACCCCACATTGTAGGTTTTATGTATCAACACAATACATAGACTTATCTGTAAGGGATATGATAAAAGTCCTGTTGTAGTTTTACATACTAAGTCTAGGTTTGAGAAACATCGTGCACTGAAAATCTTTAGTCTTGTTGATGTATAGTATTGTAGAATGAACAGGAATTGAGAAATCAGAGTCTCAGAATACTGAGGTTAGTAATTTTGGTAGTTTAGTTGATGCAAGCGGGTTAGATATCTTCAGAAACTGAGGGTGAATTAACCAGGGCTACTTTTTTTAGTAAGCGCCATAGGATCTTTTTCATCAGTCTGAGCTGCCACCAAATCAGGCAGATGAGACGTCAGTGTAACATCTCAAAATGTGACATGATGCAGTACATTGCATGTGTGTCACAGAGGTCATTGAGAACTAGGGTTGCCACCTTTTAACAAGGCCAAAGTGGGACATGGGATGTGACCAGTAGGGCATGGGGGTGTGGCCAGTATGACACTGGCCACCCCCCCACACACCATGACATCACCAGAGGTGTTGAAGGCGATGCAGTTATGGGTACAACAATGTGAAGTTACTACAGCATACTGAAAACTCACAAACCATTTAAATGAAACAAATGAAGCATAACTGCAAAAACACATTACTCAGTTGTAACAGCAAGTAAACTTTAAAGAAAAAAAACACGCTACTCATATTAAACAGACACTTATGTTTGTTTAAAAAAGTAAACAAAAATTCTACATAGACTAATCATGACTATTCTGAAAGAAAACTTAAAAGTCTACATGCTGCACACAAGATAGACATGTATAATGAAGACTAATTTTATTGCAAATTAAAGCTAAAGCAAAAAATAACAAAACTACATACTGCACACTACAAGATAAGTAGACTAAATCACTTTTTTTTAAATGTGTACTTTGCATTTGATTTTATGGCCTGAAGAAGGGCCCGGTTTGATACAATATTTGAATAAAAGTCACTACATTTCATCCGGTAATTTATAGTCATCATTAGCTTGTTTTTTTAACAAGTCCACACTACATCGGTTTCACACATCCTTCCATTTACTTTTCACCAAAGAAAACTTTCTGCAAACATATTTGATGTTGATATAGATAATACCCTAGTAATTACCAGATGTACTGCAGTCAGCTCAGGTCCTTCCCTGAAAAGCTTCAGCCACTTTTCTCCTGGGGACAAGCTTGTGGTACATAACTGTTAGAGAAAGGGCTTAATTTCTAAATAGTCCTGGGAAAGATGGTCTTCATCTACATCCTGCAGACTCAGGGCAGTGGTGACATTGAGTATGTCACTGAAAGCAAAGGGCTCAGTTAAAGATAATTTAGACAGTGTAAACAAATAATTGTTTTCAGTATAGTCAAATCACTGTTCTAAGTACCTGACCACTGTCTCCAAGAACACGATGAAGTCTGTTTTCAGTTCGTTAACAGAATTGCTGTCTAATGTGCTCATAAGTGCCCTAGGTTTTCCTCCAAAGAAAACACCTTCAGCTCTTGCTTGCAGTTTTCCCTTGAGAGGCACCATTACAGAAAATGTTTCCATGGCAATAAGTGCTGTTTTTTTCTAATGTACTTGTATGTTCATTGAAATCCACAAGAACACTGAGAAAGTGCAGATAGTACTGGGGCAGTGTAGGCAATGCATTCTCACCGTACTCATTAGCTGAAAAGCACTGCCATGTCTGCCGGGGGGGGGGGGGGTCTCCTCTTCTCCCTGGGAGAGGAAATAGGACTGGAGCACTGGAAGATTTTTCACTATTCTTTCAATGGCTGGCAGTAGTGACAACCACCTTGTTGGCACATGTCTTAATAGACTCTCAAATTCCATGCCAAAAAACTCGAAGTCTTTCAAGTCTCTGGTCCTTCTGGCAGAACCTGAGAAATGGCTGAAAAGTTTCATCACAAACACTTCCACATCATAAGGTAGTTGTGCTGCAGTTTTTTTGGCTGCATTATGAATGATGTGGGCAACAGTTAGCCTTCTGGAGTGATGGGCACTTTTCTTTTAATCTACTGTACACACCAGATTTATTCCTATAGTTCACACTGGCATTATCAGCCCCATATGCTGAAATGCTGTTCCAGGGCAAGGAGTGCCTTTCCATAATGTTCGAAGTCTGTTGTGATATAGCCTAGGCAGATTCATCAGAGTCTTCATAGACATCCAAAAGGCCATTCCCCACCCCTTCCTCTTTAGAAAAATACCTCATAAGTGAAACTAATTTTATGTTCCCCTTGTTGGAAGCATCTGATGATAATGTAAATGAGGTGTCATGTTTCTATAGGTCATGCAGGAGGCATTCCAATGAGTGTGGTCCCAAAACATTTCAACAATGGCTTCAACCTTGGTTCTACCACAAGATCGTTTTTTTGCAATGTCCGAGTCACAGTACGACTGCTGGCCAACTTTACTGCACAGTCCAAACTGTTATAGGAAGTATTGTGCTTAACAACATGGAACATCTCAGAAGCTTCTGCTGCAATGATCCTAAGTTCTGGTCAGGTTTGTGTTCCTTGCCCACTTTGTCATCAGGTGATTGGATTTTGCTTGAAGAATGTCAGTCTTATGTTCAGTTCCTCATGTCGTGCGACATCGTTTCTTCCATCGTGGGTCACTAGTAATTCCTTTTTGCAGTACCTGCAGAATGCTTTTACATCACTGCATTTCTTAATCTAGTTGAATTCAATGTTCTAAACATCCTGCTACTTGCACATTCTCTTGTTGCTGGTTGACTGTGATGAAGCTGCTGCTCTCTTCCTTCTTCAATCTGGACTTACCTAATATGCAACATATTTAACAAAACTGTGTTAGTAGGGTGCAGTAGCACATTGGCACATGAATGACCTGGCTAGAAACACTGGCATACGAAAGGACTGACTAGAAACACTGGCACGCAAAATAGTTGATTTGAAAAATATTGGAACCTGATAGCGATCATAAAAACATTGGCATATGAAACATGAAGCAGTTTCTAAAGTTGTTCTGATATAGATTCACTGAAGACTTGAGGAAGAACTGGCCTTGGCTGTAGATTATCACTGTTAAATGACGCCCAGATGACCCCATGTACAAAAATGGTAAAAAGGAGTCATGCAAAAAACTGGCTACAAACACTGGCATTTGAAAGAACTGGCTAGAAACACTGGCATTTGAAAGAAGTGGTTTGAAAAACATTGCTATGTGAAACATGAAGCACTTCCTAAAGTAGTTAGTACAGATTCACTGAAGATTGGCTAGAAACGCTGACGTGAAAGAACTGGTTTGAAAAACATTGGTACCTGA
This sequence comes from Protopterus annectens, assembly GCF_019279795.1. Classification (NCBI taxonomy): domain Eukaryota; kingdom Metazoa; phylum Chordata; order Ceratodontiformes; family Protopteridae; genus Protopterus; species Protopterus annectens. Next base: position 163,795,209 of record NC_056743.1, on the reverse strand, counting down.
AAACTGTCACAACATTGGCATATGAAAGACATGTGGAATGGAGCAGAAGAGAATTAACGTTACAAACCATTTAAAAAAGTAAAATAGTAAATGACGTAATGTAGGAGGGTATTTTGGCCATTGAAAACTTGACATTAACACAGCTTGTAGAAAACCAAACGTATTATATTTACCACCAAACATGCCCCCACCCCTCCAGAAAATAAAGTTACACACATTTTCACTTTATTAAAAAGCCACTGTAAAATGTATTAGAATGCACAGTGAACACCTTAGACCCCATTTACCTTTGAACACAGCAATTAAGAAAAAAAGAAATAAATGTGTAGCACTAATTTACACAGCATAATGATGCAACAAATAACAGGCCCAACAGCAGCACCAGCCGTAATGGCATTATAATGAAAGCAGTACATTGTAAACTTATTGAAGACATCACTAAAAACAAAATGCAAACTATGCTACTTATAAAAGCAAACTATCCCGAAACAATGATGACATGTTTTAGCACAATTCCAAATGCACTGCATTGACTTCTGAACATGCATCCACCCCAAAAAAATTAAAGTAAGTAAATATTTTACCTTTTAAAAGTACTTCTTGCAAAAGCAGCTAAAATCAACTACAGTACACAGCAGACCCCATGGAACCCTTTTACCTCCAAGCATAGCAATTAACAGAAATAAAAATAAACCTGTAACAGTAAATGTTATGTTGTCCATATCTCATCTTCGTTCTTGCTGTTTGGGTTTGGAGCCGACCCTCGGCTCCGACTTGGCCATATACTTTAGCTCAAGAGCTTTTACTGGCTCGAGGCTAGCCCCTATCCCAGCTTGCCTAGCTGTAGTTACCCAGATCTCGTTTGCCGCTTGCAGCATTGAGATTGCGGATACTGGCTCAGGCTAAGTGTTTTTCTCTTTATTATAATTTTTGAAGAAAATTTCTTGCTTATCTTATGTAACTTGTTAATATAGTTGTCCTTCGTATTTCTATCTTTCCCTATCCCGTCCGAGTGACTTGCTTTTGGTGTGAACTAACTGTTTTTCTGTCTGTCCCTTTCCCCTGTTCTAAACCCATTTAACTTAGAGAGTTCTTCGCTTTTCTTGCCTTCCTTTAAGTTTTAAGGAGTTGCCGTTTAAGTTAGAGGCTCTCCTTAGGTGGGGAGTTCGCTGTTTAACTTAGAGGCTCTCCCCCCTTCTCTTCTTGGCTAGTTACCTTGTTAGTAGTGTGTTTTTCTTTGTCTAGCTTTAGATAGACTGTTCGACATTATGTCGAAAGATACTACCAAGGAATCGAAACCTTCGGGTTTCAAAAAGTGCGATTCGTGCTGTCAAAAGATGTCCCTTACGGATGGGCATACGAGTTGCATGTATTGTTTAGGGCCTGTTCATCTGCAGGATTTGTGTTCTATTTGCAATGCATTTAGTTCACAAGTCCTGCAGGAAAGAAATAAATTAATCTTAAGAGGGTTACTGAAGGGCCTCTTTGATGCTGCTGTGGAGGGGACTCAGCCAGCAAAAAAACTGGAAAAACCCAAGCCTTCATCCTCGTCGGCTCCTTTTTCAGGTCCGTCTAAAGGGAAGGGCAAGTTGCAAGCTAAGTCAGACCCGACTGTCTGTTCCAACAGGACACTCTCACCTACAACTCCATCTGTTGTTTCGTAGCCAGTAAGGTCTCATAAGCGATCCGGGTCTCCTGCCTTGGAACCGGTGCAGTCTGCTCCACAGTCTCCTTTATTGCAGTCTATGGCAGGCAGTCACCGGTCTTCAACCCATTTCTCTCTGTCATCCGGGAGCCTCTCGGATGATGTGGAGAGGGTGGTGAAGAGGCTTCTTAGGACACCAGCATCAGCTAAAATACTTTCGGGCTCATCCCAGATAGAAATGGTGCTGACAGCCCAACCAACACCTGTCTCATTTCCTCCGACGACAACTGTGAGCCGGAGTATATGGAAGTCGTGGTGGAGCAATCGGTTCTGGTAATCTCCTCCGGTCTTTTGGTTCCGACTACTGCTCCAATCTCCTCGATACCCCCTTCTATCGAGGGATCTGGGAGCCGACGCTCCCTCATGGGCTCCAAGGGTGGGAGCAGCATCAGACCCTTGTCTGACCCTACTCTCCCTCTCGGAGCTTCGGCACAGATCAGCTTGGCTCCTGCATCGGCTTCGGAGCCATCACCATCGGTTTGGTGCAGGTCAGCTTGGCTCCTGCATCGGCCTCGGAGCCATCAGTTCGGAGGAAGTCTCTGGCTTCTTCGGAGCCGGAGACTCTTTTGGGTTGGAACCGCGATGCCTTCAAGGTGATGAGGAGTGGGCTGTCTGCTGAGACATTTCCACCCTTGGCTACATTGGCTCCTTTGCCTTCAGTGCCGGTGTCCGCCTCTGAACCTCCCCTCGGCCCCAAGCGTAGGGAACCCATGCTCCAGGACGCCCCACTGGGTGATCCCAACTCTTCCGAAACCTCTCCTGAGCATCCCCCAGAGGAGGTCCCTCGAAAGAGGACTTGCAAGAGGAAGCATGTGGACTCCCCTGAGTCCTTGACATCAGAGACAGACTTGGATGACTCAGAAGGTCCTCACAGTCCCCCTCTGAAGATCTCTTTTTCAGGCATCTTAGAAATCCTTAGAGGTGTGACTGGAAGTCCCTTGCCCCTTCTGAAGATGAGTCAGTATACCTGGATGCATTCGGTTCCCAACCCTCCACCTCTTCGGTGTCTCATCCTTTCAACCCACTGCTGCACGTAGTGAGTCGAAAGGCGTGGAGCTCTCCAGACACAATGGAACCAGTTCCACGGATGCCCAATAAATTTTTAACAGCCCCTGAAGACAGAGCCTTCTTATCCAAAGGTGTTCCCATTGATGCTATGGTGGTGGCAGCAGCCACCAAGAAGGAATTAGGGGAAACGTCATCTGTCCATCCGCCAAATAAAAAGTCTCGTACGATGGACGGGTTTGGAGCCGAGAATCGGCTCCGACTCGGCCAACTTATTTCTCTAGCACGAAGTCTCTAATTGGCTGGGCTAACCCGGTATCCCAAGATGCACCTCGCCCTAGCCCTAGATCTAGTTTGCAGCCATTCCAGTCACACCCCATACACAACAACCACTGGAAGGAGCTTCAGCCAGAAAGGAAAGAAAAAACAACTGACATTGAAGGGTTCTCAGAGCCAATTTTTCTTCAAATCCTACAGGAAGGGGGCAGGTGGGAGGGTACGTAAGATGGACCACATACATCGAGCGTTGTGCTGAGTACATAACTACCTGATGTTATGTGGTCCTATCTCGCCTACATTCTTTACTCACGGGACAGCGTCCCCAGCACCTCTATCCTGGGCGGCTCATAGGAAAATACTTCTGAGAACCGTGGAACCAAAGGAAGCCCGGCCCCTAGAAGCCACATCCAACTTGTAATGAGTAATAAAGGTGTGAGGAGAGGCCCAGGTGGCCGCAGCACAAATATCATCCAATGAAAGCCTGGCATGGTAAGCTATTGATGTAGACACTGCCCTGGTAGAGTGAGCTTTGATGGGAAAAGGTAAATTTCTGCCTGCTGACGAACAGATAAAGGAAATACAATCTTTGATCCATTTAGAAATTGTGCTCTTGGAAATAGGACAACCTGTTCTGTTTTCTGAGAAGGACACAAACAGTTGATCAGACTTCCTAACATGCTTAGTCATGTGTAAGTAGAACCTTAGTTGTCTGTGCACATCCAACTGGTGAAATCTAAACTCTACATTATTGGAAAAGTTTGGAAAGAACACTGGTAACTCAATAGGCTGATGAAGATTAACAGTGGATGACACCTTAGAAAGGGAATCTCTGTCCTTATGAAAGGTCAAATACGGAGGATTAATGGACAAAGCTTGAATCTCTGATACTCTTCTGGCCGATGTAATGGCTGTTAGGAAAGCCGTCTTCCAAGATAGAAATTTTAATTCACAGGTGGCAGCCGGTTCAAAGGGTGGTGAAGTGATGGCTTGTAACACGAGGTTTAGATCCCATGGCATGATAGGTTCTGAAACAGGAGGGTGAAGTAACCAGGCACTTTTCAAGAAGGCCTTAGAGTTTATGGCCCATAAGAGAAGGCTCGTAAGATGTATGAAAATTGGAAATTGCAGCCAGCTGCACCTTAATGGTAGCAGGCGCGGAGCCCTGTTGGAAAAGCATGGCTAAAAAATCTAAGACTGATGGAATTGGTGCTGTGAAGGGGTCCAAACCTTGGGCCTGAGTCCAAATGGAGAATCTCTTCCATTTGCTGGAATAAATCCTTCTGGTGGAACACTTATGAGACTAAGACAAGATGTGTACCACCTCAGGTGAAAAAGAATGTCGTCTAACTAGTGATAGAAGTGGAGCAGCCAGGCTGTCAACCTGAGGGTTTGCAGGGAGGGATGGAGCTGTCCTGACATGTGAGTCAGTAGGTCTGGCACTGGGTCCAGGGTCCAAGGACTGTCCACTGCGTACTGCTGAAGAAAGGGGAACCATACTTGTCAAGGCCAGTGTGGAGCAATTAGTATCATCCTGCTTCCTAAGGATATGGCTTTCTGAATCACTCTTGGTAACAGAGGAAACGGAGGGAAAGCATAGATCAGACCGGGGGGACAATCGTGGACTAGAGCGTCCCTGGGTGACACCCCCTGTGGGGGATCAGTGTGAAGTACTTGCTGCATTTGGCATTGAGATGGCTGGCGAAGAGATCGCAGCAAGGCTGACCCCACCTGTTGAAAATTTGAACTGCCACTCGGTTGTTCAGGGATCATTCGTAAGGCATCAGAATAGCTCTGCTCAGCCTGTCCGCTATCACGTTGGTCTTTCCCGGGATGTGCATTGCCACTAAAAACTGTTGGGAAGACACTGCCCAATGCCACACTCGCATGGCCTCTCTGCAGAGGGGATAAGACTTGGTTCCCCCCTGCTTGTTCAGGTACCACACCATGGACATGCTGTCCGAGTGAATTGCAATTGTTCCCAGAGGAAGAGAGCCTTGGAGTGCCTGCAACGCTAGTAACACCATTCTTGTCTGTAGAACATTGATGTGCAGGTGTACCTCGTGATCTTGCCATATGCCTTGGACTGTCCTGCCAAGATAATGCCCCCCCCACCCCATCTGGGAGGCATCCGTGGTCACCGTGGCCACTGGAGACATAGGAATCAAACTCCTCCCCTTGTCCAGATTGGTGGAACATAGCCACCAGCGGAGGTCCTGTTTGCACCATTCCGTGAGAAGTATCAAGTGAGAAAGAGGAAGTTTCTGAAAGGACCATTGGGCCGAAAGGAGCCGCTGTAGGATCCGCATGTGTAACCTGGCTAGAGGCACCAGCATGATGGTGGCAGCCATGGATCCCAGGAGCTGGAGAACTAACCTGGCCTGAACTCTCTTGAGGGGCAACAGTGTATGAATCTGAGACTGCAGCACTCTTATCCTCGCTTGTGGCAGAAAGGCCCGCATTTGAATAGAGTCTAGCTCTGCGCCTATAAAAACAACACGCTGTGAGGGCAGCAAGGCAGACTTTCCCCAGTTCAAGGTAATTCCTAGTTGCTGACAAAGTGTAATGGTAGCCTCCCTGGCTTGAATGAGGAGATGCCTGGTGGGGGCGGTGAGAAGCCAGTCATCCAGATATGGAAACACCTGGAATCCCCGATGTCTCAGGTGAGCTGTCACCACTGCCAAACACTTGGTAAACACCCTGGGGGCTGTGGTGAGACCAAAGGGCAGGGCACGAAACTGGAAGTGACTGGCTCCCAGCCGGAAGCATAAGTGACTCCTGGATGCCTTGTCCATCTTGATGTGGTAGTAGGCATCCTTGAGATCGATGGAGCACATCCATACTCATGCAAGGGAAAAATGGACTGAAGAGTGACCATTCGGAACTTGGACTTCAGAACATAGTGATTCAGTTGGCACCAAAAAGAGTCTTGAGTAAGTTCCTTATCCGATATGGTCTGAGGGGACTGGTTGGATGACTCCTTTTTGTAGCAGCTTTGAAACTTCTAGTGCTGCTTGATCCCGTTCACTGGGTGGAACGTCCGGGATTCTTTTGACTGGAGTGGGTGTTGATAAAAAGGGAATAGTGTAACCTCCGGTAACTATTCGAAGCACTCAACTATCCTGGGTGATGCTTTCCCAGGCTTCCGGATGCAACGAAGGGGGCATCAGAGGCTCTAGCCAGGGTGTAGGGGGAAGGAGTGACCGATCTGGGTGATGTAACTGACGATCTGGCCAGTGCGCTCCTCATGGCCTCGAAGGCAGGTCCCCCAAATCCGAGGACCGACCCGTCTCCGAGACCACAACCGGAGTCGGGGTTCCCCGAACCGATGCACCGAGAGGGAGGCTCGGAACTGACAAGAGTCCCGAGGTATCCCCCTCGGGTCCTACTGAGAAAACCCAAGTACCGAAACCAGAGGACAGAACCGACATGGTTGGAGCCGACGTCGGCTCCCATAAACTCGCAAGGGGTATAGGAGCCGACACGAAACCATCACTTGGCATGGAGCACTCTGGCTCTGATGACACAGGGGTGCTCAGAGGAGGAATCATCGGTACAAGAATAGGGACTGGCTCTGGAGCCGACTGGGTTGGAGCCGAGAACAGTTTTGCTAACACCGGCGACTGCAGGAGCCTCTGGACCACCCTATCCACATCCAAACCAGACAGCCTAGAGGATTTAGAAGAAATAGAAGGAGATCGGGATCTCCTACCCGGAGACTCATGCCTAACACTGGATGACTGGCTCCGAATAGGCTCCAATAATATCGGGGCCAAGGTCTACTCCAGCACAACAGATACCTCGTGCGGCCCCGAGGACAGGGGAGCTGAGGAGGCAGTATCCACTTTCGAAACCTTCTCCGGGGGCTCCGAGGAGACAGATGGAGCCGGAGATCTTTTCTTGGCCTTGGAAGTCTTAGACTTTGTACTAGAAGAAGAGTCTAAGGACTCCTCAAAAGAAGGCTTAACTAGGCCCTTCAAAATCAGTTTATTTTTTCTTTCCTGCAGTACCCTCGGGCTGAAGGCGTGGCAAAAACTGCAGGACTCTTGCAGGTGAATAGCACCAAGACAATAAACGCAGATAGAATGCCCATCTGTAATGGACATCTTGTAGCCACATTTTGAGCATTTTTTAAACCCAGAGAGTTTATGCTCTTTCTTCTCTTTAGACATAGCAATTTACAACACCCACTCAACCGACAACAGCAGACACAAGAGGAAGGCGGGAAAAAACAAACTATGAACAGCCAAGGAAACTCTAATTTAAACGTTTCTTTGGTGCAGCAAGGAAAATCTAACTACTGACCAAAAAAACAAACAAAACACAAGTTTACACAAAAACGACACAGGAGAGGACTAGGTCCTCTAATTTAAACGGGCCTAGCCCGCCAAAACAGAGGGATACCCACAAAACACACCACTCGCTTACACAGTACACTCACAATGAAAAACTAGCTATTAAAATAGCTTTTTACAAGAGGACAGACTGCTAAAGACTTTATGAAAAGTTTTGAAAAAGGGTACTTAGCCACAGCCAAGCAAGCCCACGTCCTAACTCTACGAGCGGCAAACGAGATCTGAGGCTAGGGCAAGGTGCATCTTGGGATACCGGGTTAGCCCGGCCAATTAGAGACTTCGTGCTAGAGAAATAAGTTGGCCGAGTCGGAGCTGATTCTCGGCTCCGAACCCGTGAGTAAAGAATGTGAGGCGAGGTGGACCACATACATCGAGCGTTATGGTGAGTACATAACTACCTGTTTTCTTCAGCAACCTTTACACTTAGGTCACTGAACTATTTGTCTCACTTTACAAGGCTTCAAAGGGATCTCCTCAAAGAGTTAGGAGCTACCTTACAGGCTCCTACAGCTGCAGGAGCCTCGGACAAGGCGGCTTCTCAGCTTGCGACCTTGACTTCGTTGCTCAACTCCTCCATGCAGCTAATTTCTTACTCAGCCAATGGGACAAGCAGGGTGGCAGGCACAGACGTGGCCTTACGCAGACACTCCTGATTGCGCCTTTGTCATTTTGTGGAGCCCTTTAAGTCTTCCTTTACTATCGCCCCCTTTGATGGCTCGTCCTTATTCGGTCCCCAGGTAAAAGAGACTCTTAACAGGTGTGAACAGGATGGCAAAACACTCTCTTCCATGGGAGTAAGTTTTTCTGTTCCATCTAGGCCTTATCCTAAGGACCAGAAAAGCAGAAAGATGTGGTTCCAGAAATCCCAGGGAGCTTCGTCTGATACACTTGGAGACTTTTCCTCTAGAGGCAGAAGGGGAAATAACAGAAGACGCAGATCTCACAGCAGGGGGGTCCGCAGAATCAGGTCAACAGAGATACCTTCTCTGGTGGGCCCTTCCAGCGCTCCTGAGGGGAGGCCTGACTGTCTGACTCCGGAGACAGTCAGGGGGACGTTATCCTTGTACCCAATAGCCTGGCAGACAATCACAGAAGGTACATGGGTACTATCGATAATATCCGGAGGTTAAAATATCCGCTTCTCCCTACTCCCCCCGTCAGAAAGGCAACACTCTATCCCAGATGTTCCACCCAATCTTCTGGATCATGCAAACCTAGAGGTTCAAAGGTTGATAAGAAAGAGTCATCCAGGAAGTCCCCGTAGATGAAATCGGATCCGGAACTTACTCAAGGTTCTTTTTAGTTCCAAAGAAAACAGGGGACTGGAGACCTATATTCGATCTCAGTAGGCTGAACAAATCAGTCAAGAAAACAAAGTTCCAGATGGTAACACTGCAGTCCATTCTTCCCTTTCTGGGACAGGACATTTGGATGTGCTCTATCGATCTCCATGATGCGTACTACCACATAAAAATGGGACAGATGGTCAAGGTGATATCTACTCTTCTGGCTGGGAGCCAGACACTATCAGTTCAGAGTGCTGCCCTTTGGTCTCACCACAGCCCCCAGGGTGTTCACCAAATGCATGGCAGTAGTTACGGCTCACCTGAGGCGTCTAGGATTCCGCGTGTTTCCATATTTAGACAACTGTCTCCTTACTGCCACCACCGAGCATCAGCTAATCAAGGCAAGGGAATCCACAGTTCACTCTTATTCTCAACTATGGATCACCATAAACTACCAAAAGTCTGCCTTGTTGCCTTGTCAATATATTACCTTTATAGGGGCAGATTTAGACGCAAGGGCCATGATAGCAAAGCTGCCTCAAGAAAGAGTATTAATGATCCGTTGCCATGTTGCAATGCTGTTGACAAAAAAGAGAATTCAGGCAAGATTTGTCCTCAAGGTCCTGGGTTCTATGGCAGCAGCAATCACTCTAGTCTCTATCGCTCGCTTCCACATGAGAATTCTGCAGTGGCTCCTCTTTACACAATGGCCATTCCAGGATTTACCTGTGCCACATCAGATTCTGATCATGGAATCCTGCAAAAAGGATCTGAAGTGGTGGCTTCACTCCCCTATAGTAAAAATAGGCAGGCTGTTTCTACCCCCCCCCCAACCTGTAGCCACAGTGACTACGGGCGCTTCCCAGATAGGGTGCGGGGGACATTATCTGGAACAGACTGTTCAAGGGACTTGGCATGAACATGAGTACCACTTGCACATCAATGTCTTGGAGGTAAGAGCGGTGCTTCGGGCATTGCAAGCAGTTCAGGACTCTCTACCTACAGGGACTATAGCAATTCAGACGGACAATATGTTGGTAGTGTGGTACATCAACAAACAGAGTGGAACCAGGTCTTATCCCTTGTGTCGAGAGGGTCTACAAGTTTGGCAATGGACGATGTCTTCCCAACGCTTTCTGGTTGCAATGCACATCCCGGGGCAATCCAACATGATAGCGGACAAGCTCAGCCTGGCTATCCTGATGCCTCACGAGTGGTCCCTGAAGCAGGAAGTTGCGGACTTGATTTTTCACAAATGGGGCCAGTCATGCTGTGATCTGTTTGCCACCCCCCTCAACAACAAATGCAGCAGCTACTTTGCCCTAGTCCCACCATCGGGACTGTCACCCAGGGATGCACTTGTTCACGATTGGCCCCCGGGACTGCTTTATGCCTTTCCACCCCTTCCTCTGATCCGCAAGGTTGTTCAGAAAGCAGAGTCATCGGGTTGCAAGTTAATCCTCATTGCCCCTTACTGGCCTCGTCAGATATGGTTCCTGTTCCTTTGGCCACACCTACAGGGGGAGCCTTGGATCCTGAATCCTAGATCCAGTGCCAGATCTTTTGATGAATCAGTCGGGGGCTCTCCATCCTTTCATTCAAACTCTCAAGCTCACAGCTTGGTTTCTCCACTTTTAGTCTTAGCCAAGCTTCCCAATGTTTCTCCGGCAGTTCAACACATTTTGATTTCCTCCCATAAGCCCACTACTAGGAAACTTTATGCTAGTAAATGGAAGAGGTTCTCTTGTTGGGCACGCAAAAATCAGGTTGATCCCTTTACTGCACCCATTTCAAAGATTCTCAAATTTCTTGCTGAAACTTTTGAGCGAGGAGCAGCTGCCGCTACTGTCCGGGTTCAGTTAGCTGCCATTTCTAATTTCCATATGGGAGAAATGTGGTATCATGTCCAATAGGCTGTGTAAGGCATTCCTAAGAGGTACTACCCTCTTAAGACCTCCATTAAGAGAACCTCTCCTCCCTGGGATCCAAGTTTAGTTTTGGACACTCTGATTCTTTCTCCCTTTGAACCATCTGCTTCTTGTCCGCTCAAATTTCTGACTTGGAAGACCCTTTTCTTGGTTGCAATTACCTCAGCAAGAAGGATTTCACAATCCCCTGTACTTGATTTTCCATAAAGATCAGGTTTCTCTCAGAACCAACCCCTCTTTCTTGCCCAAGGTATGTTCTGACTACAATTTGAATCAATCCGTAGAGCTTCCTGTTTTCTTCCCTAATCATGGCAACAAGACAAGAGTATAAGCTTCATCAGTTGGACGTTCATAGCCAGTTATGTTTCTATTTACAGAGGACCGAGGACTGTAGAAAATCTGATCAATTGTTCATATCCTTGCAGACAATAAAAAAGGTTGTGCAGTCTCAAAGGTGACTTTATCTAAGTGGGTTTCAGACACTATAAAAATGTCTACGATTTGCGTAAACAAAAACTTCCAGGGAAAATTAAAGGACACTCAACAAGGGCCTTGGCTACCTCTATTGCTTTTCAAGCCAGACTGCCTTTGGATTCGATCTGTGGGGCAGCTAACTGGGCTAATCCTCATACCTTTAGCACTCATTGCACAGTAGATATGGCCTCCCGGAACAGGGCAACTTTTGGTTCCATGGTCCTGAAGAGTTTTTTTTTCCATTGAGGCACCCAAGAATCAGGTGCTGGGTACGCTGTCCCAAACAGCAAGAATGAAGACAAGATGTGGGCAACATAACATAAAGAAGTTATGTACTCACCATAACGTTCCATGTTTGTTCTTAATCTTGCCTTCCTTCTTGCATCCTACCCTGCTTCCCCCTTCCTGGAGGATCGAGAGGAATCCCTTGTTTTTATTGGTTATACTGGCTGGGTTTCCTTTTACCATACCTTTTGGTTAGTCCTAGTCTCCCCTTCTTACTCTTATGGATGGGTTACACCTTTATATGTAGGTCTCCTTTGATATATAAAATAGAGTATACCTCTTTTCTAATTGTATGGTCTAGCACTGGGTTACCACAAATGAGATCTGGGTAACTACCACTAGGCATGCTGGGATAGGGGCTAGCCTCGAGCCAGAAAAAGCTCTCGAGCTATAGTATACGGCAGAGTTGGAGCAGAGGGTTGGCTCCAAACCCAAACAGCAAGAAGGAAGGCGAGATCAAGGACAACGAACATGGAACGTTATGATGAGTACATAACTTCTTTTTTACCCATTACAACAATGCAATAAACAGGCCCAAGTAAAAGCAGCACACCCATATTCACATTATAAGCAAAACAGGACATTTTAACCTTATTAAAGACATCATAAAAAATAAAATCCACACATTTCCAGCTATAACAGCAAACTGTCTTGAAACAGCTATGGCAAGATGGCAACATGTACCTACTAGAATAGCAAATGCACTATGCTACCTATGAACATTCCCCCTGCAAAAATAGTTATACACGCATACACATTGAGAACTAACACTAGGAAAAATAACCTAAGCAGTGTATCATAACACAAAAAAGTGCAAACTGTCCTCGAACATTTTCTATCTGTAAATGGAGAGTACTCTGAAAAAGCCACAATAGAAATATATCACACTACATTTATCTGTAAAGACTGCCCCCCACCAGAAATAAAATTCTGTACACACATTTCAGCCTTTAAAAACTAATGCTTCCAAATAATACTAAAACAACAACAAGAATTATAATTTTACACATACACACACATACTTTATACCTTTAAAAACTACTACTTGGAAATCTCAAAATAACCACTGCACAGATGTAGCTACTGCGTAGTGCACCCCATTTACTTCTAAATGTTAAAAACTTAAATTTAAGTAAAACACAGTATTCCCATTTTAAATAATTAGAGCCACAAACGGCTATTAACTGTTGTACTTACCAGTATCGCAGTCTTAGCTGGGCTAGTTGGCTTTCTGCCTGCTAGAGTGGCTGGATGGTTGACTAGCAGGCTTCCTGCCTGCTGGAGTGGCTGGCTGGCTAGCAGGCTCCCTGCCTGCTGGAGTGGCTGGCTGGCTAGCAGACTTCCTGCCTGCTGAATGGATGGATGGAGGGATGGATGGATGGATGGATGGAATCCTAGCTTGAAAAAACAGAAAATCTCCGTTCCCTAATATTAGCGGCTGTAGAAGTGCTAATTAAAAAAAAAACACTCTACAGCCGCTACCTTTGTAGGGCTCTTCCTGGTTGAACCCCCCCGCCTTCAAGAGTTGCAGCCAATTGCTGCATAATTTACAATACCCGGAACTAACGGAATAGCTCTGCCTGCAGGTACGGGTTGGTGACATAACCAAATTGCTGTTGGAAACCCGGACGTATTTTCGGCTTTTCTACAGCAGTTTGGCACAAGTAAAACATTGAACTTTTAAAGTCCCACTGCTTCACAGTGCAGGTAACAGGATGAGATAACTCAACCCATGAGTGTCCCGCTGACAACAGGATGGATGGTAACTGTATTGAGAACATTCAGGTTATTTTAATTATAATATTGTTGTTAAGATAACTTTTCACAGACTGCCCTTTTCATTCATAAGATGTATGTAATTAAAGCTGTTTATCAGTAATCCTTGTACTAAATTACTCAGAATGACATTATAATTCTGTTTTACAACTGAATTTGTATCAGTGAAAAGATGTTGAAGGTAGTACTGACAGCTAGCTTAAACCTACATAGCATGCAAAACTAGAATAGAACTAGAAGGCAAGGATAGGAAAGGGACTTGTGGTAAAAGTATTGTAGTTCAGACTAGGTTCTTTTTTGATTGCAACGAAATTAATGTTGTTCAGCACATTGTCATGTTCATTAAAGGACTTTCCTGATGACTCTGAAATGCATTATGCCATTTGCAGCAGTCAGCTTATAGATTAAAATCAATTAGGCATCGACATGAATGTTTAAATATGTTTAGGATAATTGCCTCAGAATCAAATAAATAATAAAACAAATAAATAAAAGACCCCAAATTTGTAATGTACGTGTACTGTCTTGCTTGAACTCATTTGTCATACACGCAATGGTATCAAGCACTAGTTCTACTTTTCATAAATAAACAAGTAAATAAGTATCTTCTTGCTGCAAAAACAGTTACTTTGCTTTACTTCTTAAATTAGACACAACAATGGATAAACTGTACTGTTGAATTGAAAGCCATAGCTGTGATGTCTGACATGCTGGGCAACTCCTCAGAGCAACTATCTCTCAATTCACATTTAAGGATCCTAAGAAGGTCTTCCTGAAGTTGAGCCCCCCACAAAAAAGCTGTTCCAAAAACAAACTCTGAGCTTTAACCGCAGCAGGCTCCTTTAACTAACACAGTGAACTAGTAAGTACAAGCATGACTGCAGCATTGGCATTCATTGAAGTGCCAATACCACCTTTGGCTTCCTCAATAAATTCCACTACTGCGCTTGAATCCTATTGGAAACTGCCAGTCACACCCTAACAGCTTGCATCTGCACCAGCCACCCTTACTTCACCATGCCCTATTTACACCTCTGCATTTGACAGATAAAATAATTTGTTGCAGTACTAAAGTGAAGCAATATGTACATTCTGTTTAAAAAGAATGCAGTTTACTCTTTTATACAGAATTGCATTCTGAGGTCACAAAACAATGGCATGCTTACTTGCAAAATAATTAAACCTTGTTTTTGGACTTCGTTTTTGGATTCTGTCATTTGGTTACCTGGTGGTTTTGGTTCAGTATCATCTGAATATTTTCCTATATTTGGTAGGATCATTGGGCATCTGGTCTGCTGGCTCACATTTTGTGTTTTATTACTTGCAAAATAAGGCAATGCTCAAAACAGAGTATCTAACCTTAAGAGTAGCACAATGAAAAGCCAAAATTGCTCCATGCTAAATATAGTATCATACGGTCAACTGTCAGTTTATATCTTGTTAAACATAATTCAGTTAGTGACTTTTCCATTAACAATGAAAGCATTTAAACAATGATATTGGGCCCATTGGTTCTCTGATTGTACGTAGGTGTTTTTTTTTTTTTTTTTGAGAATTTCTAAACACTGCTTATGGATTAACAGGAGAATACTTTCTTGCTTTTTTTTCACTGCTTCTACCTTGCCAATCATGTCTCCTAATAACTTACACCCAGGGAACCAACTGTCCTAACTGCACTTCTGAGTGCGACATCTGTTTGAAAGCCTGATTATATAACTAGGCCGAAAGACTTAATTAGGGCGACCTGTTAAACTTCTCATTGTTGTACATAAAGCTTGAAAGAAACTTAATTAGTTGCTTGTATTTCTGAATAACGTTTAAGTGCAATATTAATAAGAGGCTTGAATGCAAATATTAATAAGGTTAATGTAATGTACTGTAACATATAGGCAAATAAAAGGATATATGATGTTCGTACATCAGGTGGGATAGGACTAATCGAGTCATCAAAGTGTGAATAAGTAAATAAAGTATAGGAAGCTGATGTTCTTAATTTGGTTATATATTTGTGATGGCAGGTTTGGTTAGCATGTCAGACATGGTGTAGAAATCCATTGTTATTATATCTTGTTATTGATATTGAAAAGGAAAGATTGTCTTTACGAAGTTAGTTTGACAGTGGACTAGACTGATTATTGTGTGGGAGGTTTTTGTTGTCCCCCGTGATATTTTATCTTATTATGTAATCATGGGTGTTATCATGACTAAGATGGACTAATTTAATCAGTAATAGTTATTTATTGATGGTGTGTAGGGAACTGTGGAAATATTCTAAGAGGTCAGAGGATTTATGTTGTGTTTTAGAATCCTCATCATATTGTTCGGTAAAGTAGCCATATTTTTATGACTATGACAAGAAAGTCAATGATTAACATTTATTGCTGAGGATTCATTAGTGACTGCTAAAATTTGTCTGTGAGGTTGGGGGGGGGGTCTAATATGCCACCCTCTAAATATATTTATGAATTTACAGATGTGTGGGGAAAAAGTGGAACTGATGAGATGATTGCAGGATGCGAATGAGAAGACCTGCCATTTGGGTTTTAGGTATTTATATTCAAGGTAACTGTCACTGTAAGTAAATCTGTCTACATACACACACACTATTTTTTATATATATATATATATATATATATATATATATATATATACACACAGAGAGAGAGAGAGAGAGAGAGGAACATGATTGTCCTTGACATACTGAAAGGGAGAGCTATTTGATGGCATTAAGAGTTTTGGTAACTTGCTGGTTATTTTCATGGGTAGCCTGAACTATGCTTTGGACATGATTGTTTTTAGACGAAGAGTAGAAGTAGGTGTCTTTTTAGACGAAGAGTAGAAGTAGGTGTCTTACTCCGCGGTAGTGGTGCTGTGGTAGCGTTGTCGCCTCACAGCAAGACGTTGTCCCGTTCGATTCTCAGCTAGAGGGTCTTCTGTCTGGAGGCATGCGTGAATGGGTGTGCCTTCGTTGAAGGTTGTGCATCAGGGCTGGTAACTCGGCACGTAAAAATCCACTACCAAACATTAGCGGACCGGAGTTCCGCTGTGGCGACCCCTAACCGGGATAAGCCGAAAGACACAACAACAAGTAGAAGTAGGTGTCTTACTGTGTGATGCTTTTGAATGTTATTGAGTGCCTTTGATTTGTAAGAGGGTGCCCTTTTGGTGAACAACTCAGCGATATAGATTTTTAATAATAATAATAATAATAATAATGTATAAGAAGGGATAGCTGTACACGACCTGAATGTACATATTATTAAATTCACATTTGATTTAGCTAGCTTGACTGTATGCTAGTGATGGTTGTAAGACTCTAGTTTGAGTATTTGGGATGGTTTGATTAGGGATGTACAAGGTTCGAGGTGTTCAGCATTAAGTTGATTAGTGCAACATCCAGGTAGTATTATCTGTGTACTGATGGGAGGGTTTTAGACTAATGAGCAATAGACACCAAATAGGATGAGAACACTAGTATTTAATTGTGGATGACCCACTGGTTAGGGTATTTCCATACTAATAATTGGCTGATTTGTGTTAGAGGGGTGTTTGAACTTGGCCAACATTAAGTCTTCAGCTGTGTTAAGCTATCATAATAGGGTGTCCTGTTGGGTGGTAGCAGGTTGAAATCTGTGGTGATCAGTTAGTGGTTAATATAAGATAGAAAATGTTGGTGGGGACAGAGGATTTTTTTTAGAGTTGAATGAGAGGTGTGTCCTGGTTAATTGACCCCTGTCCATACCTAGTCTCTTATTGTATCATCTTTATCTTATTGGTAGAAGAATTAATACTGAGTAGGTATTAAGTTTGTAGTGAGATAAGTATTGTGGTGGTCTGTGTCATCTGTTTAGCATAACCAAGTTTAAAAATGTAAAGACATATGCAATGCTGGAAAAATACGATTTTTTTAAAATTATTTCCATAGATCATTATTACAATTAAAAATTATTCCTTTATGACTATTACTATTAACCATTTCCAAACTCGCCAAGATGCACCAAAACAAACTGCCAACAAACCACCACAGTACTGGTAACACACAGATTAATCTAAATTTATTAAGCAATTTCGTCTCACTAATACAATACTTCATCAGAATAAAATTCATTAAGTTAAACAAGCAAGCATTTTAAAATGTCACCCTTAATCACATGCCACAATTTCTCCAATCAGAACACAGTACTGATAAGAGTGAAAAAAAACATTAAATTACAAGTAAAAATAACAAAATGCACATGCCCAAAAAATATCCTTGTACTATTTTATCAGTACTGTGTTCTGATTGGATAAATAGGTGTGTGGTGAACATTGCAAACTTGGCTACTTGATGAAAGTGAGAGGTTTGCCACCAACAGTGATGGCTAGTGTCTTTAAGGCAAGGAGTGATGCAGAAAGAATCTGAATGGGTGGCTCCAAATACAGTGGGGTGGGCTGTATTTCAGCAGGTTAAATAATGTTACTTGTAATCAAACAGATGTGGTCATTCACTTTCATGCACAGACTGCTTCAGTATAAATCCACTCATTATAGCCACTTTATTGACTATATATACCTTAGAATGTACAGCCACAATCAACACTCCATGATAACCATATTAACCACTAGTCTCCCCTGCATTCCCCCACTGCCCTGTTCTATTTGCTGTATACTATCCGGAGAGATAACTTCTTTCTTGCTTTTTTTATACTAGCTTAAGTACTTAGCTGACAGTGCTACATTTGCAAACTTTAATAAATGTATTTTATTTGTGTGTAATTCCAAAATGTAGCAGAGTGAAAACAAATATGCAACCAGTTTTAATGTTTTCAGTATAAAATGACAGCACAGTCAAAACAAAATGAATAAACAATTCTAATGTTCTCATATATTTTGAGAAATGACACAGTCCGAAAAAAATGGGAAACCAGTTGTAATGTTCTAATATATTGTAAGAAATGACATAGAAGAAAACTGAGTAAAAATTTCAAAATTCTAAGCACAATATGATGAGGAACAGCACAAGTTACAGGTGTGGGTGCCACAAAGATTAGCAAGTACGGTATGACAGCTACAACTCGGGTTACAAGCATGGGTGCCTCAAAATTTTATAATTGAGGAGCAAGTACTCATTGGCTGTTACAAAGAGTAGGTAAGCACAATCGTGTGGAGCAGCATAGTGTAAATATTCACAGAGCAATACAAAGCAGTAAAAAAGTAAAGCAGTTAAAAACAACAACTAAGCCAGTTAGATGTAGTAGCAAGAGCAAGCCGGTAACAAGTTTAAATTCTGACCACTACTAGTTTTCTCTTCTTTTACTGCAGTAAAAAGCAGTCACCTCAAATGTAGAAAATAAAAGTCCATAGGCTAGGCACATAGTTTCAATATTAGATCAAGTGCAACGGATAAAATAAAGTAATTTCCCTGGTGGTATAGAGATCAGAAGCATGGCCAGTCTGGTAGGACACAGAGATGTATTCAGCGGAAAAAAAGATTGGAACAGTTAGAAGAAAAGCATAAGAACTGGTAAAAAAAGATATGAATTTATTGGGGTGGATTAATGGGAAGAGTTGGATGCACAGGTGAGGAAGAATGTTTTAAGAAGACAAAAATGGTTTCAGGAAGTGTATCAATGGGAAGACTTTGTGGACTCTTTCTTTGGATAAGCTTCCTGTAATAGGAAAATATACGTATATGTAAGAGAAACTATTTGCATAAATTTCAAACGTCAATAATAAAAATCATATCAGTGACCTTTACAAATTATAACAGAGGTCAAGAAGAGGCACACTTCTTTTATTTTTCACAATAAAAGGCCTTTATATTCCAGACCCTATATTATTAGTTGAAGGTAATATTTATATAAGCTTAGTTTATTTATTTAGTATGTTATGTACCCATAATAGAGTCTGACTATAAGGAACATCATTAAACTAAAAGGAACAAGGCTAAATTTGAGGGCCAGAACCATAGTGCTATGCGTAAATCATATCAGTTCAAAGGTATGATTTTTTATATTTTTTTTTGAGAGGGAATGATGTAATGTAGAAGACACCACAACATATTTGTTTATTGAATGTTAATGTTGTAGAATTTATGGGAAAGAATAACAAATGTATGTAAGATGGAGTGCATTAGAAAAGTAAATTTGAAAATATATGAAAAAAATTGGGAATATAAGATAAGGGTATAAAGGCAACAACAGTCTTATGAGTGCTTTGTGGCTTCTGTGGAAAGAGAGATGTTAAGAATTGTTGTACAATAAGCAGTGAGCAATGAAAGAGTTTTGGATGTGACACAAAGGAGACTGGAGTTGAGTAATATAGATTAACCAAAATGTAAAGATGTAAAGGAAAAGAATCCTAATATGTAATTATGTTGTGCTGTGTTTTTAATGAGGAGTGGTTAGCCTTTATGCAAGTGCCATGGGATCTTTTGCCTCCAGTTGAGTTACCACCAGCTCATGTAGGTGGGACATCAGTTTATCGTCTCATCCAGAGGATGGCACATTCAGGAATACAGCACCCCCCCCTTTGCAATACTGCAGTGAAGTATTGGAAAGTGAATCCAAATACCTGGTATTGGATAGAATCCGCATCCTTCTACACAAAAGATTACTTCATTTTGTTGAAAATTGAAATTTGTTGATGTCCATCTATTCTTATGTTGCAGTATTTGTTACAATAGGGAGGTTGCTGCCTGCAGCGCTGACATACGGCCAGTATACCAAAGTCTTTGGAGCAGGACACTAAGTGTGACGTCCTATGTCAGAGCCATAAACCAATATAGGCTATAAAAGTGATATCTGCAGGTACCCTCTTCAGAATTTTTCTGCCGCAGTGAATGTCGGTCACCTGTTTGCTAGTTCGGGAAGCAGATCGCTCTTTTTCGGACGACCGCTACAGTCATCCACTACAGATAAGTATCCTGTTGGGTTTTCCTTGTCTTTTGTTAATTTCTAAGATGTACATGTCCACTAGAAATGGGACGCGTGCTTGTGGGAGACAAATTCCTCACAAGGACATACACGAAAAGTGTGTTTTCTGTTTAGGTGAGGCCCATGACCATGCAACCTTCTTCATTTGCAAATCCTTTGTACCTAAAACTCTCTGCGGCCGTCTGGCCACGTTAAAACTACTTAGGAACTCAAAGGCTCCGGCGTCTCATGCTCAGTATGGAGGGTGGAGTAGGCATGTCCGATGAGCCGCCGCGGAAGAAGACCAAGAAAATCAGGCTGGATTCCCGCGCTGTGCCTCAGGCATCAGGAGAGATTCTTGAGGTAGATGAAAGCCCGGGATCTTTTCAGACCTCCATTTCCCAACCAGGCCCGGGAACCTCGATGGAAGCTGGGATGGCGGAAACAATGAATATGTCTGCTGAGGTTAATCAGCCATCAGATCCTGATGGCAGAGAGCAACCATGGCTCATAACGTCGGAAAGGCCTACCCTTTCCCTACCATCCACCCAGACGACGTCTCCCTCACATACTCAGCCATCTGCCCCTATGAAGAGAAAACAAAAACTTAAACATCCAGAGCCTTAACCTGTTCCTGGATGGGAAGTTTTTTCTCAGAGTCTTTTTAAGGCATTTCAGGCCTTATAGACACAGCAACCACCAGATGGTGCTCCTTCAGGACCCCCTTTAGAGGTATCAGAGGAAGACTGTTCCTCATTTGAGGAATCACTGACCTATGGCTCACTAATAGATTCTCTTAAGGATTTTATCACCACAGAGGAAGAGGATCCTATCACCCCTGAGTCTCCTGGGGAAGAATTCACCTTTGGGGACACCATTTCTGGCTTGAGGGAACATTTTAAGTGGCAGGCCTTAGAGGTCTCTGATACTATGAAAAGGTACTTTGACCTGCTGCAAATGGAACCATCATCCCCCTCTGCTGTGCCTCCTTTTCTACCTGCCTTCCAAGATGCCTTCTTGGCCGCTTCACAGGCCTCATATTCCCCACCTCCCAGCCTCTAAACATCCTGACCATTTTTACAAGGAGCCTCAGGACACCCAATTCCTATTCAAAAACCCTCCTGCAGACCCAGCAGTTATTGCAGTTTCTGCCAATAATTCCAGACAGTTACCTTCTGCTGCTCTCTACTCTACTGATAAAGACAGCAAATTCATGGATAGACTGGGGGAAAAAGTGTATACCTCCTCTACTCTGGCTATAAGAGCTCTCAGTTACCAAACCCACATGGCTAGTTATGTCCTGGACACCATTTCCAAAGCTACTACCCTCCTCTCTGAGGTTTCTGACTCATCAGTAAAAACCCAACTTAACACCTTACTTTTCCACAGCATCTCAGGTGACTAGGCACTCCATCAAGTGGAGTTATGATGCTGTGGAAGCCTCCTCAAAGTCTGCTGCATCAGGTTCAGTGCTGAGGCGATATTCCTTGGTGAGACTTCAGCTACTGCCTATCGATCTGCTTGATGGCCCACTGGACAATAAACCCCTATTTGGACAGGCTTCAGCAGAACTTTATAAATCCCTTCA
Organism: Protopterus annectens; assembly: GCF_019279795.1. Lineage (NCBI taxonomy): Eukaryota > Metazoa > Chordata > Ceratodontiformes > Protopteridae > Protopterus > Protopterus annectens. The sequence goes on along the minus strand of NC_056743.1, from coordinate 163,773,638 downwards.
AGAAAAGGGAAAAGAACTACAAAATCTGAAGCATTTACTGGTGTACTCTAGTCCCAGATATCACAGAAACTATCCTCAAAGAACTTCCTTTGTCAGGAGACAGTCCTCCCACTTGGCACCTCAGTCAAAGGGACGTAGGCAACCTAGGAAAAGTTCTACTCCCAGGTTTCCTTTCACCCCTTTGACCACCCCCTTTCGGAGCCAGTATTACCAAACCAGACCACCTCCACTGTGACTTCTAGCATCTAAACCCTAACACCCCCCCCCATCCCTTCGTTGCACCCTCTCCCTAATCTCCTGGTGGAAAATCACATCAGAAAACTGGGTCCTGTCCATCTTTCAGAGGGGATACTTTGACTTGGTGGATGTTACCCCACCTTCCTAGGGATTCCTCAACCTCCATCAAGCCAAACTCACCTTTTCCCCACCATCATTCAACAATTGCTAGCTCAGGGCACCATAGAGCAGGTACCTTCCACACAAAGAAACAAAGGTTTTTACTCCAGAATGTTTCTGGTATCAAGGAAAGACGGCCCATGGAGACCAAGTCTGGATTTATCTGTCCTAAATCTGTTCCTCAAGGTGCCCTGTTTCAAAATGATTACCTTACCTTTGCTCCTACCACTCATACCAACACAGGCTTTCGTAGTAACTGTGTATTTGAAGGATGCGTACCTCCACATTCCTATACACCTATATTACAGGAAATTCCTCTCCTTTGCAGTAGGTTCCTGGCATTTTCAATTCTCTGCATTGCCCTTTGGACTCTCTACTGCCTCTCGCATGTTCACAAAGTGTCTAGCACCCATCATTGCTCACTGCAGAACATAGGGTATACAAATATACCCATATGACCTGTTAATTCTTCGTCAGGACTGTCACGTCTTCCTACACCACCTACAACAGGTGATCTCCACCCTGACTTAGTTAGGATTTACTGTAAACAAAGAAAAATCTTACCTGATCCCCACTCAAAACCTGGTCTTCTTGGAATGCACGATCAGAACAGACAACATGAAGGCCTTCATTCCAGACCCTGGACCTGTCCCTCAACTTCAACAAACTAATCACCCTCACTTCTTTCTAGCACGAGAATTCCTAAGGTTGTTAGTCCACATGGCATCCCTGATACCCTTATTGTCCCTGGGAAGACTCCACATGATCCAGTGGATCCTGAAGAATTTGTGGAGCCAACACTCCCATTCCCTGGACACCCTCCTTCAGTGTCTGAAGAGGTGACTTCAGTGGTTGATCTGTGCCATCAACATCAACCGGCGAACTCCCTTACCGGTACTGGCCCTCCTACAACAGGTCTCCACAGACGCATCAGACATGGGATGGGGTGCAGTGTTAATACACAACCATAAGCAATTCACTGTGCAGGGAAAAATGGTCCACACTAAGACAAAGGGACCATATCAACATCAAGAAAATGAGAGCACTTCTTCTAGCCCTACAAACATTCAAATCATCTCTACACCCAGGAACCCTGAAAGTGATCACTTACAGTATGACTGTCTTGTGGTTCATAAACAGAGGAGGACAAGATGCTACCCTCTTTCCAACCTAGCCACCCAGATCTGGACCCTAGCATCATCACTGCAGATTCATCTGATAGCAGTGTACATCCCCTCTACAGAGAATGTTATGGCAGGTACTCTTAGCAGAACATTAGCATCCTCTCACAAATGGATGCTTCACAGAGAGGTATTCCTAGATCCTATCCACAGGTGGTGTATTCCACAAGCAGATCTATTCGCCTCCTCCCAGAACAGACAGATGCCCATGTTTTGCACAAGGGACCCACATCCTCAAGCCTAGAAAGTGGATGGCCTCTCTTTTCCTTAGGTGGGGATGTATCTCTGTGCCTTCCCACTGATTCAGAAGGTTCTCCTGAATATCCAAAGGGACAAACCCAAAATCCTGTTGGTGACCCCCTTTTGGCCAAGACAGCATTGGGTTCCCCTTCTCTATCTACTAGCTGAGGACAATCATCACAGGTTACCCCACCAAATAGACTTGCTGACACAGGGCAGGGGATCCCTACTACACCCTCAGGTGAACAATCTAAAACTGACCTTATGGGTGACAGGGTTCTAATCCCCTTCAGACACCTATACTCAATGTTCTGCAGGAGGCCAGAAAGCCTAGTACCAGGAGAAATTATGTATCTAAATGGAAGAGATTCTCCAGGTGGTGTCAAAGGAAAAACCAGGACCGTATGACTATTCCTCTACCTTTGATCCTTTCCGATTTGTGTAAGCTCCTTCACTCAGGCATAACTTATTCTTCGGTTAAAGTCCATTTATCTACCATCTCTGCTTGTCTGCCCATGGTATCACCTCTGGCTTGTAGATCTGAGGTCAAGCTTGTCCTGAAAGGGGAACTCCATATTAGACCCCCTCGAAAGCCTATACCCCCCTGCCCTTGGGACTTGAATTTTGTACTAGAAAAACTTACATTGCCACGTTTTGAACCAGCACATTCAGTATCCCTGAAACTGTGTACCCTGAAAAGAGTTCTGCTAGTGGCCCTTACATCTGCCAGAAGGGACTCGGAGATCCAAGCTCTTATGGCTATCCCTCCTTACCTTATTTTCCACAAGGACAGAGTTACCCTCAGGACTAATCCCTCCTTCATGCCTAAGTTGGTTAATAAGCACTCATTAAACCAGACCGTTAATCTACCTGTTTTTTTATCCTCACCCTCAGAATCTCTCAGAGAGGACTCTTCATTCTTTAAAGGTCCACAGACAACTGAGGTACTACTTAGACAAATCCAAACCTAATAGAAAGTCTGATCAACTCTTCATCTCCTTCCACCCTAGGGCTTTAGTGAAGGCAGTCTCCAAACAAACCATTTCTTCATGGATCTCTAAGACCATTGGCATGTGCTATTCCAGTTATAGAAAAACTTTACACAGACACTTCAAATCCCACTCAACCAGGGCAGCTGCTTCCTCAGCTGCCTTTTTCAAAGGAGATGATTACTCCTCAATTTTAGAAGCTGTTACTTGGGCTTCAGTGCACACCTTTACCAAACATTACAGACTGGACCTAGCTTCCAGAGCAAGAGATGGATTTGCCATATGTTTTCTACTAGGTCTCATTGACCAGAGACCTCACTCCTCCACCCAGGCTCATACCTAAAAGCTTTGGTACTCTCCCTACTGTAATCAGTACTGCAACATGAGAATAGAAGGACATAGTATAATTGTGTAAGAACTTACCATAACCTCGGATGCCCTTCTCTTCCATGTTGCAGTATTCAGTCCCCCCCTCCTACCCCCTATAATTTACCTGTCAAATCTACTGTTACTTACCTGTGGGGACATGGTCACTCACTCTCAACCTCTCCACTACACACAGCCTATCAAGTACCCCATGGCTAGTTTACATGTGAGTTTCAAGGGTCTTCCTTTTATGACCCTCTTTAAACTTCCCAGGAGTACTACTTTATGCGGGAGTCCGTTTTGAAGAGGGTACTCTCAGATGTCACTTTTATAGCCTGCGTCCGTTTATGGCTCTGACATAGGACGTTACATGTACCTTCCTCTCCAAAGACTTTGATATACTGTCCGGATGTCGGCGCTGCAGGCAGCAACCTCCCTACTGTAATGAATACTGCAACATGGCAGAGAAGGACATCTTTTGTTGAAAATTGAAATTTGTTGTTACTGGGATTTCACCACTTTTCATATGTTATTGAGGCAGTGCAGTTTGTTATATGACGTAAGAAGTGCAGGTAGCGTGTGTGTATATAAATGTATGTTATGTATACATGTGCATACAGCGTTATATTTTGGGTTTCTGACCTAATAGGGTAATTGGCAGCTCTCTACTTGTTTGCAGTACAGTAGAACAAAGTCACCCTGTTTTTTTGAAATGTCACATCTTTTTGTAATTTATGTTGCATCTTCCTAAGAAATGAATATAATGTGAATATTTCATTTTATACTGTAAAAACATAAGTAATGTTTTCAGTAAATGGATACAGTAAGGCAAGCTGAAGTACATACATATAGTTTTCATTGTTTGCATTCGACAGTACTTGAACAAACTGTATTTGAAAATTGTGAATGTAAATGCAGCATTCCGTGGTGATATGTTTGTGTACTTTCTGTTACAAATGCTCATAAAATACTGCTGTCTAAACTATTCTTCATGTCATCACACTGACAAAATTGCATCAAAGTACATGTACAATCACCAGTCGTCCATTGCACCACAGTGTGGATGCACATAGCTTGCAAAATTATTTTCCCCCATCTAGTCTGGCCTTCACTTGGTAGCTGCCAGTATTTTGTTACTGAGAAGGCAGGAAACAGGATCAAAGATGATATGACATAGGAGGAGAAATAGGATACAGAGAAACAATTCTATATTTACAGCTACTAGTCTGCCCCAGTGCAACAAAGACAACTTTGCTGACTGGCACCTGGGATTGGAGCCGTATCTGCCAGCACTTACTATGGCTGTGTATTCTGGCTCCCACGCAGGATCCTTCACTGTTGGGATGCATTTACATAGCAGCTACCATCAACTCCACAAAGACTTGTAGCTATAAAGAAACCAAACAAACTTTCTGTAATAGCTCTTAATTCTGGTAGGCATATTGATGATTTGCAGACTTTATCCATTAGTTATTACGTGCCTTCCAAAAAGATAAAGTACGCCTGAGAACTAATCAGAATTTCTTACAAAGATAGTTCTGACTTCCATTTGGGTCTGTTGTTTACTGTGCGTATTTTCTTCACAAGATGTGCCTCCAGTGGTGAAAGTAATTTTCACTCTTAAAACTTTGAGAGTGCTTTAAATTTCTATATTGAAAGAATTAAGGGGTTCAGGGGAGAATACTCAAGTTGATATTTTAATGGTATTCTGATGCCAGAAAAAAAAAAGATTAAAACTTATGCCTTCTAGCATCAAGGCTCACTTCATTTGGGGAGTGCTGCCTCTGGTACAAGAGTTAGGACGATTCACTTATTGTATGTTTGCAAGGCCATATAATGCACTTATTTCATCCAGCCCATCTTTAACCTCAGACCCCTTACCCAAAAAGTGGGGTTACCATCTGTGCTGTTCTTTCACCACAGTCCTGATATGGGCATTTATGTCCAGCAAAACAAAATTAAGCTTTAAATTATGACAATACTATCGTATGAAGAAACAACAGAAACAACTACAATTCTGCAACAGAGACCGTTTTTGTAGTAAAATGAAAGTATGTCTTTTGGATTGGTGGAGTCTTTGGTTTGTCCTGCAAAATTTCACATTTGACTAAGAATTGTCCCACTTTGGCCATCTGAAAAGGTGGTAGTCCTACCTGGAAAGAAGCACTTTTATAGTAAAATTCTTTCATGCCTAACAGGAACAAAAAACTTGGAAAATAAAGAAATAATCCCAACAACGACCTGGAAGACACCAGCTTTATTGACAACAAAATATTCCTTCGACTAAGCGCTTTCGCCAGTAATTGGTTTCATTAGAGTCAAAGAAACCTCTAACTACAACAGAATAAATAGTGAAAAATTTTATTTTTTTTTACAAACACTTAATTAGTTAATTGATAAGCCAATCATCAGCCATAAAATAACATCAGGTGAACCGCCCTTAAAAAAGTGCTTAGTGCAAATCATTTCATCTAAAACAAATCAAAGAATCCATTTAACAATCAAAAAGTTAAAAGGTAATGGTTTTTCAGCTTGGGTATGTTTATTAGCATTGCCTGCTGCTATGTTCTTTTCATACACGTTTTTTATATATCAGTGTTTTTAATTCATGGAATAAATTTTTATAGTACTTTTAATATGTTCACTTAAACTTTTCAACCAATTTTGTTGTTTGTGGAACTTAGTGGATATGTTTAAATTTGGCTAGGTATTATACGCATTGTTAAATGGATTCTTTGATTTGTTTTAGATGAAATGATTTGCACTAAGCACTTTTTTTAAGGGCGGTTCACCTAATGTTATTTTATGGCTGATGATTGGCTTATCAATTAACTAATTAAGTGTTTGTAAAAAAAAAAAATGTCATTATTTATTCTGTTGTAGTTAGAGGTTTCTTTGACTCTGATGAAGCCAATTACTGGCAAAAGCGCTTAGTCAAAGGAATATTTTGTTGTCAATAAAGCTGGTGTGTTCCAGGTCATTGTTGGGATTATTTCTTTATTTTCTTTCATGCCTACTAGCGTGGGAGTGTTACACCTCTAGTATGCATCCTTAAATTCCTCAACATTTTAAAAAAAAAAAATTCATTTTAAAAGTTATAAGGCAGACAAATGAATTTTCTGAGCAGTCAATTAAAATACACACAGCAGTATTGTTCAGCAACATTTTTTTTACAATGACAGCAATGTATTCATAGTTTTATATAAACACTGTAATATATTATAATGCAGAAAATCTAGAATTATGTTTTTCTAAACCGTCACAACCAACTTTTCATGTCTTGAAATATGTACAGCCAAGACATACGGTGGCTGTAGAATTTTTGTTTACCTAGACTTAAATTTTCATATTATAGCAAGAGCTTCCTTTCTGAAAACGTGTTTATTATAGTTCCGTAAATATGAGAAGGTATGCTCATTTGTATAACTGATAATGTAAATAGCACTCAATATGTCTCAAACTACATAATTTACAGTGCAGGTATCAGTTAACAGTTTTCTTCAGCATCATCTAAGGCTTCACCTGATGTAATGTAATAATTGTCTAAGTTACTTGGTTTGGGAAATATTCATCTACATATGAAAATCATATGAAAATAGTTCATATCTTCTTTATTAATAGAAAGTAACTAGCAATATCCCCAGTGTAATACATTAGACATGAACAGTGACTGTATTTTTCTGGAACCATGTTAGTTTACACTATGCTCCTCAATAATATGAATAGACAGACAGTGATTAAGACCTACACTACAGGCATACCTCTCAACCTCTTAGAGCAAGAAATCTGGACAAAGGCCCAAAAATAGGAACACTTTTAAAAATCTTACTGTTACAAACTTATAAAGTTGATAAAATAAGAGGTTTTGCATTAGCATGAATTTTCTGAAGGATATGAAGTCTGTAACTCAGTTGTTTGCCACTATTTTCTGATTTCAGTCCTCAATGATTTGCCGGTGATTTGCCAGAAAGCAACAATTTTATGTGAAATAGACCAAAAATATGAGGTTAAAATCTTGACATTCTGCAAAATCTAGACAGTTGAGAGGTACAGTATGACTGCTGGGCATTCTAGATTAGCAGTCTTAATATTGTATTAATTCATCCACCTTGCCAGTTCAGTGCTGCCTGTTATTGATTAGTTAGTCACTCAATTAAGGAAGCCAGCCCCCAAAATGTTCATGATGACTTAGGAGCTATGGGTAATAAATGGAAGTATACAAAAAGGGGTATAGGTGTGACTTGAGTTAAACTACAGTAATTAACTGCAAGGACCCCCCCCCACCCCAGTTTTCAATGGAATTAGTCCTCTTTGGGCTTCAAGCAAGATTCACTATAGCATGATCAAGACCCAGCACCACAAATCCTGAATAATGATTGGTTGAACAATCTTAATGTGTACCATAGTTGGTTCACAGCATTCTACTGATGGACCTTACTTTTTTAAAGAAGGAATTCAGGTGTGATTTTAAACATTAACTGTAGTTGATAGTTGTAGTTTGTAGTCTAAATGTTGTCAACTACATTGAAGGGCAACAGCTAGAGATTGCAACTATCTTATATCAGGTCACTAGCACACTTTTTTAAAATTAACATACTGCAAAATAAAGCAGTTCTACTTTTTAATTCTGTACCATTTGTTTGTTATTTTGACTCTGAGCAGGTCATTTGACCAGACAGTGCTGTAAGGTTATTTCTAAAATGAGACTGTGTATCAAAAGGGCTTACATAGTTATTTTTTCGGATAACGTCTTTAACATGTGCTAAGAAGAGCACTTAGACTGACTACAGTTTGTGATGTGAGTGTGTGTCTTGAGCAGTGTTTCATGTAGAAAACAGTTGTAGTATCCCAAAACACTACAGGCTGCTTCTTAGAAAACAGTCTACACATTTATGAGGCAGGAGAGGTGAGTGTGCATGTCATTTGTCACGTGAGTGTGCGTGTCGTGTGTCACGTGACTGCGAATGCATGTTTCTGGTGGCAGACTGCATCCTCTCTGTGCTTAGTTGATGTCTTGTGCCCACTAAGTGCCAATGCAGGCTCTGGCTCCCCTGCAACATAGAACTGGATGAAGTGGGTCACTACAGAATGAATTACAGTTTTTGTGATATCCATGTGAGTGCTCACTTTCTGTTATTTTCCCCTGATTGTGTACTATTATCAGTGGGTGGCTGTTGAATTTTCAGACAGTAATTGTTAACCTTGCAAATGTGAAAAGATTAAGTGCAAATAGGAGAATATGTACTGACTCAGTGAATGTGGTATTGTGTAGTGGTGGTGTGCTTCAAGGTACATCAGTCTCAGAGTTAGTCCATATAAGTAGCTGGAGTGAGGGTACTCAGATTTCCACATCATGAGTCCAGGGGGCAAAACTGTCCCGCAAAACAAAAGCATAGCACTGAATTTCAGAATTTGCTGCTGTTCTGATTCAATCAGTTATTTTTTTAAAATATCTGGACTAGCAAAATTGAGCCTAATAGTTTTGTTAGGAAGCTGTTTTAGGTTGTGGTGAATGCAATGTAAAGATTAACCCCTCCAGTGTTCTCATATATTCCTCAAGGTAGTAAGACAGTCTTCCATCCTTCCCTTAGTAAGTTGTGTATTGATATTCAAGGAAGGAGATCCAGAGTAGTTCTTTGCTTGAGATTGGAAACTGATTTGGGTGTCATCTTTTAAGATCTATTATGAATTATCATGAGTCATTTAGTCAAAATGTGATTATGTACAACAAAAGGCCCCAAAACTTGGAAGGTCTTAAACTCAGAACAGTGACACTCCCAGAGCAAAACATTTCCCATTGTAGCTCCTGATGTGGTGGGCAAATACCCCAGACCCCAAAGTTGTATATACTAACTCTGATATTGCTGAAACTTGGATGAAAGAAAAAAAATGGAAAATATGCAAAACTTATATTCTCATAGTGAACCTCAGAAAGGATGCAATGTGCAACCTAGCTAGTGCTGATTAATGGAAGCATCAGCAGCAAGAGAGAGACGATCTTCCTCCATTAGTGCTTCTTTTATTTACTTGAGTGTCAAGCAAAAACATCTATGGATGACAACTGGACTAAAAAAAATGACTTTGGTGTGGTATATTGCAGATTTACCCACAGCTGGAGTGGTTTAATCAAGAGATTGAACCCTGAGTGATTAAACAAAGACAGGTGTGGGTAAATCTTCAGTATACTACACCACGGAGTCCGTTATTGTTATTATACAGTGACATTATTTAAGAAAAAAAATTATGAACTCTTTTTAAATAATGTCGTATGACAGCTCTGTGATCTTCCCCTTTCCTTGGAAATCCTGCTGCTTTTTTTGATGTACTGCACATGTGTGTGGGACTTTTGTTCCCATGCTTACGCACTACATTAGCTCTGTGTGACAGCTGCTGTGTATAGGAAGCAACAGAGAAAGGATGATCCTGTTGCCCCCCCTTATTTTTTTGAATTAAAAAAAAATACCAGGACACTATGAAGGTATGGGAGAGACGGGACATAGAAAATAAAAGGATTATCAAGTACATTTCTTTAGTTTTGCATAACGTACCTGATTATTCTGTTATTTCTGTGTGTCCCGTCTCTTTCGTTAGTTTCAAGTGTCCAGTTTTGTAAGTTTATTATTTTTTGTTTAAGTGAAATAAAAATGAAAATTTTTTGCTTATATTAATGGAATAAGTCCGGGCGACCAGACGTTTTTCCATTGGTATATGCTCGGATTTGCAACGGGCGCATTGGTTGGGCTGACCAGTCAGCGTACTACTTTTTGAATATTAATAGACAGTCATTGTATATTAATTTTTATTCCATGTATGTGATATAGTGAGTGCTTGGGACTTAGGACCAGTTAGCAAAAGGTTCCTGAATGTAAAGGTAAGATTTTTATTTTATTTTAATGTTTTGGATTAGGTGCAGTCTAGACTGTGTATTAATTTATTAACAAATAAACTGCCTCAGTTTTGAATGATTGAACTGTAGTTTATTTGTCCTCATTGATTATATATTTCTACACTTAACTTTATCTATTATGCTGTTCTCTTGTTACTATGTAGCATCATCACCTGAAGTCAGTGATATTCAGTGCAAACCTGAGCAGCCTGTGTTGGGAGAAGAATGTATTCTATCTTGCCAGATAAGTAATTTTTACCCACAAGTTATCAAGTTTATCTGGTACAAAATTGATGGCAGCACAAAATATAAACTGGGAGAAGGTGGTAATAGAGAAGACGAGTGTAACAAACATGATGATAGTAATCGTTCCTTTTATCCTGAACTTCGGTTAACACCAGCCATGGATGATTACAACAGTGAAATCAGAATTGAAGTTTTACATGCATCATTAACATGTCCAATAATAAAATCATACTTTTTTCATTTTCCAGGTAAGTAGACACATTTTAACTGTTTGTTCATACTTTTTAAGTTATCACTTCTATATATTATATTGCTATCTTCTTTATCAAGCTTTTTATTCACATATTGTGTGATATCTAGGGTATTTTGAACAGTTGCTGTTAACTAGCCACCTTACTGCCTAATGCATAACTCAAAATTATTAGTCATTAGTTAGTAAAATCATCGCAGATACTGAAATGTAATCTCTGATGATGTCCTTTACATTGTTCAAAGCCATCTAGGATAAAAGCATAGTCAACTGTTTAGTCTTCACACAAACTTGCTCACTCTTACTCTGTTTAAGAGTATATTTGGAGAGATTTCCAGGGGGAAAATATAGAATTGTTCCTTGTATATTTATATCTGTGGTGAGGTGAAATATTTCTACAAAGCTAGCATACTTTGAGTGGTTTGAACAGAGTTAAAGTGGTACTGTTCGGAAAAGGGGTGTTCATAAGTTAAGGTGTAGGATTGGGGACAGATAAGGTTAGCACACGTGAGTAAGGTGGTCTGGGGGATTTCGTAGAAGCAGACCTCTTTACCCTGTCATAGGTACAGCTGTAAGTTAGGGCATGGCTGGGAAGTATTACTTTGCAGAAAAAGGAGTATGGATGGGCTGCAGACAGTGGTGCATTATGGGAGTGTAAATATTGCTGATATCACAGAATCATGTGAAGCTGACAGGAGGGAGTAGGACATGAAGATGCTTGGGCGTAGCATATTAAGGAATGGCAGAGAAAGGAGAGCAGAGCTGAGTGGCAAGCTGTGGAAAAAGAAAGTATCAAACAGTAGGAAGATGAGAAGGTAGTTATATCTAGTTAAGTGCCATGGCTGTAATAGAGGAAGAGCTAGTGAACTGTCATCCCCAGATGCCTCAGTGAATGAAGATGAAAGATTGGAGGAGAGAAAAAGGTGTGAAATAGGAGGAAGAGGGTAATTCTTTTGGGAGATCTGAAGCCTTTAGAAGCAAACAGAGAAATTGTAAGTACTGAGATGGAAACAAAGCAGGGACTGATTGAGGTCTGGTACCATGAGGGGATTCATTTGTCTGGTGTAGGACTATACCAGAAAGAAACAAATTCTGAATGTAGCCCTAGTGATGAAATAAGGGGTCTTAGAGGTACAGCTGAAGGCACCGTTAGCTAACAGTGACCATGCCACAATGCAGTTTACAGTGGAGAAAATTTTCAGAATACAAAGTCAAGGTGATTGTGTGCGAATTTGTAACAGTAAATTATGCTGATTTGGGGGAAGTTTCACTGATGAGTTAAGATACTGGAATCAGCCTTTCTGCTGTTGACACAATAAATGGTGCAGCAGGAAAGAATGAGGGGCAGAGAATCTAAGAAGGATAGGGAAAAGCTGACCTAGTAAGTAGAAACGTGGCACTGTACTATGAGGTTCATCTCAGATAGATGCAGGGTACTGCACTGATATCATGACAAACTTGATGTGAAGTATTCGCTGGATGGGGTGCAGCTGATGCCAAAGGATAGGAAAGAGTCTGTGGGCATTGATCACATCTAGACTATGCATGTAGGAGAAAAATAATAGGGCAGTGATATTAAGTAGAACACTTACTCTGACACATAGCGATAAAGGCCTGTTCACAGCTCAGGTGACCCACATTTGATTACTGGCTTGTATGCTTGAATGAAACAAGGGAGGATAAGTGTGCATATCCTAGGAGGGGAAGGATTGTGCTGATCATCCTCCAGTAAGCTCTATCAAAGGCTGGTACTGAAAGGAATTGATTCCCTACTAGGGCGTAGAGGGGGAACAGAGGTGCTGTGGTCATCCTATGGCTGGGTGTGAGACGCACGCTAAATGTGACCCTCTCATTGCCTGCCCAGCCCACATAGTGATGTCAGCACAAGGGAATTGGGATTTACATTCTGGAAAATCCTCTCACATAAGCATGAAGACTTCTGTGCTGGTCCATCTCACCTGCCTTCCTGCCCATCATGTACCAAACCCTTTAGAGAAGCCTGCACAAGGAGGAAGGGCCTCCTCAGAGCAGGAGCTTCCTCAGAAGGATGACCCTCCTGGCACCAGAACATTGTCTGTTTGCAAGGATGGGTTTGGTGGCAGGGACATTTGGACTTGCAGAGGTTTCTATATGGTCAGGTAGAGAGGATGACAAATAAAAACAAACAGAATGCTAGGAAGTATCATCAAGGGGACAGACTCTAGGAGCACAAGTGTTAATGCTTCCTTTCTACAAAGCCCTGGCCAGGTTACATCTTGAATATTGTGTGCAGTTCTGAATGTCTTGCAATGTAAGGGGCATCAAGATGCTGGGAGAAGTCCAGAGGAAAGCTACCTGGAAGGTATGTGAGATGGATGGAAAGGGATTTGACCAGAAACTAAAGAAGCTGGAGCTTTTGTCCCTATAGGTTGTAAGAGAGTAGGGTGGAATAGTGTAGGTGCCCACGTTTTTGTCAGGGAGTTTCAAGGAGTTATTCTGAACATGAAGGATAGAGGTGTGAGGAGGGGACACATATGGTAGAATATAAGGATTTTTTACTCTTACATTTCGAGACGTGCATCTTCATAGAAGGGGTTGTAAACCCATGGAGTGAACTGTCAGAATGGATGCTGGATAGAAAAGCCACAGAGGCATTCAGGAGGGCATTAGAGAGGTGGAGAAAAAAGAAGAGTGAGCTTAGTATGGGCAGGAGGTAGAATGCTAAATGAACTTTAAGGGCAGACAAAAGAGGGTTACTTTGTCCTGCAGTCAAGCATAAGTTGTGTACCTAGCTGTACAGTTAAGCTAGCCTGAAATGTTCATTAGTCGAGAACACCTTCATGAGCTAGTGCAGGTCTCATTCTAAAGCCATACTGATGGGAATGGTGGATACTATCTTCATTTCTTCCTGATATTTCAAAACGACTGCTTCACTGCATTTTCCATTCCAAAGTAGATTGCCAGTAAAGTCTGTATGAGAATTTCCACTGGATAGTTATTGATACTTTAAAATATTTAAATTTATGTTGTCTGGGTTTTTGGATAGTGATGAAGTGCAGTGACTTCCCTCTGAAGTCAGTGAAGATATCCTTGTGATAGACCATTTTAAAGCCTTTAATGACTGAATGCTCATTTTGTTTAGATTTGTTGCATGTTAAGAATTGTAAACACTGCAAAATCAGTAAAACTGACATAGTCGAGGTGTTCAGAGCTTACAGGTCTTTACTAGAAAGAACTATACAGGTTTGAAAAAGCAGAGGGTTGGGTCTAAAAAGTCATGCAAAGGTAAGGGACAGTGGAAGACACCTAAGGAGATTTGTCAGATATGACAGAAACATCATCTGAAACGAGTAAGAGAAAAACTGAAAGGCAGAAACAAGCCAATGGTGTCCTACTTTTGAAGATTGTCACTACTGGGGTTCAACTGTGTATCAACAAAGATGGACCAATTTTTGTCACTAGGCCTGAGATCTAGCTTTCAGGGCATTCCATCTCATGGCTTGGAAACTGAAGCCTCTATTCATCTCACATGGGTTTTGCAGAAGGCTAGGAAACACTCTGCTAGAAGATGATTTTTATCTAAGTGTAAGGGATTTTCCTTATGCTGTAGACAAGAGGCTGATAACTTTTCAGGTTTAACATCCCATTGTACTGCAGTATCTTTTACATTTAGTAGGCAGAGAGTTAAGTTCCATTGAGATTAAGTTTGTGTCCTGTGTAATGCAGAAGTCTCTTATTCTGTAGTGAAGATTTCAGGGTGTAATTCACCTTAATCCTCCAAACAAACCTATCTTTTCTGATTGCCAATATTTCCAAAATAAAATGAATATACCAAAGTTTCCTGTTGAGCCTATATGTTCTGTTTCTATATTCTTATCTTGGAAAATATTCTTTGTAGCTGTTACCTCAACTGTAAGAGTCAGAGTTTCAGGCTTTGCATACTCTGAACAGTAGACACTGTTCCACATTGTTAGAATGGTTTTAGCTACAGATCCTCCTTTTACATATGAAATGATGACAGATTATGCCATAAGTTAAAAGCATGAGCCAACTTGTGACCTTAGTTTGATTACGTAGTGTGGGTATGTGTAGGAGTGGCCAGGTGGAGGGGAGTAAGTAGCCACTGATAACTTTCCCACTCTGGTAGAAGGAAGGCAGTTTTGGCATTCCACAGGGTTGGCATCTAATGGGAGTACTAGATTTTACACCCATTGTAATCTTAGCCTACTGAACAGACACTGTCTGAGTACATTCACATTCAAAAATCAAGGAATAATCAATATGATGAAGCATGCTTCCCATCAGAAGATAGCAGTAGGGAGCTGTAAAGAGCTGAGGGGGCATGGGGAGGGGGTGCTTCCAGGTGAGAAATTAGGCTATCAGACAGTGCCAACAAGCTGGCCCATTCTCTGCAACCTAACTATTGCCATGATAGGATGGCTGATTGGTATTCCTGGGCAAAAAAAGTCATCTGTAGGACTCTCAGCCCAGGAATGTCTGGCTCTCATATTCTTGGAACAGATAGGATGATTGGAGCCATCAGGTGAGGTCTAAGGGTAAGCCAAAAAAATACACAAATGTATTTCACTTATTTCCAACCTAAATATTAGAGAAATGGATGCTATACTGCACGGACCCCAGAAAACAATTCTGTACTTAAATTTCAAGATGTGAAGACTATGAAGTTGGGCGTTTTTTTTTTTTTTTTTGTTTATTTTGTGCCTAGTAGGTCATGTGCTTCAGATGTGAAACAGACCAATTTATGCTAGATTGCTGGTTGTAAAAAAAATTCTCCTTCCATCCCTTTGTAATCAGTTTGCTTCAATTTCCTTTAAGTGTTTGGTATTAAGTCCTGGTATTACACAAAGGTATGTGTTTTATTGTACTGAAGCTGAAGGTTGGCAAGTATCTTTTGCAACCCAGGTTCAGCAGCTGTGCAGATAGATATCTAATGCTGTTGTGTTATCTTTTACATTGACTTTCACTGTCTTAATGATTTGTAACTAAATATTTTGGTGAAGCCTATTACAGTGGATGTTCTTCGTGTTTCACTGTTGCAGTCATTACATTTGGGGTAATCTGCTTGCAGGTTGCCCTCAGTTGGCCTGATTAACAGTGTCTTGGGTCCTGCGTCAGTTGCTGTCCTTTCTTCCATGACGTCAGGTCATCAGGGGTATAAAACATGCATCCAACGCCATTACATCAGTCTTTCTTGCCGTGCGGTGCCCGAAGCAGAAGCAGTTCACAGGTGCCGGTCGGCCGACTCCTGAAATTTTCGTTTTCGAGTTTCAGAACCGAAGTCTTCAACTTAAAGCTAAGTACCCTGTTGGGGAAACTTTTTCTTGCTCCTTACCGATGTCAGTAAAAGTTAATAATTGCATTACTTGTGGAAAGCAAATACCTCACAAAGATTTTCATTCATACTGTATTCCTTGCCTAAGCCCTGACCACGATGTACTTTGCTGTCGGTTTTGTGCTTTATTTAATCAGTGCACTATCCGTTGTTGGTACAGTTTTGCCTCTAAATATTTCGGTTCACGGTTTAATTATCCAGAAATGTCATCGGTTAGCCATCCGACTACTGGGATTCCGAAAAAATGCAAAGATAAAGACAGAGACACGCCGCCGAGGTCCAGAACTGCTGACAACACTTTTCCTAAGCCAGTCACCAGTTCACCGGTACTCGGGCGCTTTTGCAGCCCCTGATACCCGCTACTTCTGATTCACAGGCCTCTACTGAGACCCATTCGGAGTCCGGTATGCTGCAAGGTGCTTCACCTATGGAACCCGTGGATGTCTTTACCTTGGATGGGTCTGGAGCCGCTGTGCAGGCACCGGCTTCTGAGGGTGTATTCAGGCCTACAAACTTGCATATTAAATCGACTCCACCTTCATTACTAAGGCCTAAATCTCGATCTATGTCTAAAAAACCGATGCCCAGGCCACATGTTCAGGCCCCTATGCCTAAAAAACAAATGATCAAAACGGCTGAAGATCTAATTACTCTACTCAGGGGTAGTCAACCCCCCCCACCACCACCACCAAGAGGCCTAGGGCTGAGCTTAATTATGAATTTTCTGATCAGGATTCTGTTTCTTCTGATTCTTCTAATGACCTGGATTTGTCCATACCTACTTAAGAGAATTTTTCTTTTGAGAAAACTTTACATACCTTAAGGGAGCATTTCCACTGGGAAAGTCAGGAATTTTCTGATTCAAAAAAGAGGCGTAGGGATTTCCTTCTTCTACCTCAGCATAGGCCTTTGACTATACCTCCTGTACTAGACATTGTTGATGTGTTTTCGGAATCCAGTATGGCCCCTGATTCCCTGCCTCCAGCTCCTAGTAATCCTGACAGATACTACAGGGTTCCCGAGTCCCACAAGTTCCTTTTCAAAAATCCTGTTGCAGATCCAAAACCATTTCTCAGGGGCCCAAGGGCATTAAGGCTTCTACTGCTAAAAAGCCTACCCCTTCTGATAGAGACTCTAGGGCGCTGGATAGATGGGGTGAGAAGGTTTATACTTCTGCAGCCTTGGCAATCAGGGCTTTAAACTGCCAATTTCATATGTTAAAATATCAACAGCATATTATTGAACTGCTTAAACAGAAAATTATGTTGATTCCTGACTGTGTGGAAAATTAAAATTTACAGAATTTATTGCATTCCACTGAACCAGTTGCAAAACATACTTTGCAGTGTGGATGGCTCTTCATGTTTTACTGTTGCAGTAATTACATTTGGGTAATCTGCTGGCAGGTTGCCCTCATTCGGCCTGATTAACAAAGTCTTGGGTCCTGCGTCGGCTGCTGTCCCTTATTCCATGTTGTCTGGTCGTCAGGCATATAAAACATGCAGCCGACGCCATTACATCAGTATTTCTTGCCGTGCGGTGCCCGAAGCAGAAGCAGTTCACAAGTGCCGGTCGGCCGACTCCTGAAATTTTCGTTTTCGAGTTTCAAAACCGAAGTCTTCAACTAAAAAGCTAAGTACCCCATTGGGGAAACTTTTTCTTGCTCCTTACTGATGTCAGTAAAAGTTAATAATTGTATTACTTGTGGGAAGCAAATACCTCATAAGGATTTTCACTTGTACTGTGTTCCTTGCCTAGGCCCTGACCACGACGTACCTTCCTGTCGGTTTTGTGCTTTATTTAATCAACGCACTATCCATCGTCGGTACATTTTTGCTTCTAAATATTTTGGATCATGATTTAATTATCCAGAAATGACGTCGGTTAGCAATCTGACTACCGAAATACCTAAAAAACGCAAAGAAAAAGACAGAGACAGGCCATTGCGGTCCAAAACTGTCGATGATGCTTCCCCTAAGCCAGTCGCCAGTTCGCCAGTACTCAGTGAGTTGCTTTCGCAGACCCTGGTACCTGCTACTTCTGATTCGCAGGCCTCTACTGAGACCCATTTGGAGTCCGGTATGCCGCGAGATGCTTCAATTATGGAACTCGCGGATGTCTTTACCTTGGATGGGTCTGGAGCCGCTGTGCAGGCACCTGCTTCTGAGGGTGTATTCAGGCCTACAGACTTGCATATTAAATCGACTCCACCTTCATTACTAAGGCCTAAATCTCGATCTATATCTAAAAGACCGACACCTAGGCCACATGTGCAGGTCCCTATGCCTAAAAACAAATCAAAATGGCTGAAGATTTAATTACTCTAATCAAAGGTAGCCATCCCCCAACTTCAAAGAGGCCTGGGGCTGAACCTAACTATGAATCATCTGAACAGGATTCTATTTCTTCTGACTCTTCCAATGAACAGGATTTGTCTGTATCTACTTATGAGGACTCTGATGCAGAGGATTCCATTCCTTCTGCTTCTCCCCCTGAGGATTTTTCTTTCGGGGAAAACTTTACATTCCTTAAGGACACATTTCCACTGGGAAAGTTAGGATTTTTCTGAATCCAAAAAGAGGCTTAGGGATTTTCTTCTTCTTCCTCAGCATAGGCCTTTGGCTATACCTCCTGTACTGGACATTATTGATGATTTGTTTTCAGAATCTAGCATGGCTCCTGATTCTCTGCCTCTGGCTCCTTGTAAGCCAGACAGATACTACAGGGTTCCTGACTCCCACAAATTCCTTTTCAAAAATCCTGTTGCGGATCCTGAAACCATTTCTCCAAGCCCCAAGGTCATTAAGGCTTCTACTACTAAAAATCCTACCCCTTCTGATAGAGATTCCAGGGTGCTGGATAGATGGGGTAAGAAGGTTTATACTTCTGCAACCTTGGCAATCAGGGCTTTAAACTGTCAATTCCATATGCTAAACTATCAGCAGCATATCATGGGACTGCTTAAACAGAAAATTATGTTGATTTCTGACTGTGGAAAATAAAGATTTACAGGATTTATTGCATTCAGCTGAACAAGTTGGAAAACATATTTTGCAATGTGGTTTTGATTCTTTGGAGGCCTCCTACAGGGCTGCTGATGTTCTTCGTGTTTCACTGTTGCAGTCATTACATTTGGGTAATCTGCTGGCAGATTGCCCTCAGTTGGCCTGATTAACAAAGTCTTGGGTCCTGCATCGGTTGCTGTCCCTTCTTCCTTGACGTCAGGTCGTCAGGGGTATAAAACATGCAGCTGACGCCATTACATCAGTCTTTCTTGCCGCACGGTGCCCGAAGCAGAAGCAGTTCGCAAGTGCCGGTTGGCCGACTCCTGAAATTTTCGTTTTCGAGTTTCAGATCTGAAGTCTTCAGCTAAAAAACGAAGTACCCCGTTGGGGAAACTTTTTCTTGCTCCTTACAGAAGCAAATACCTCATAAGGATTTTCATTTGTACTGTATTCCTTGCCTAGGCCCTGACCACAAAGTACCTTGCTGTCGGTTTTGTGCTTTATTTAATCAATGCACTATCAAACGTTGGTACATTTTTGCTTCTAAATATTTTGGCTCACGCTTTAATTATCCAGAAATGTCGTTGGTTAGCAATCCGACTGCCTGAATCCCTAAAAAATGCAAAGAAAAAGACAGAGACAGACCATTGAGGTCCAAAACTGCCGACGACTCTTCTAAGCCAGTTGCCAGTTTGCCGGTACTCAGTGAGGCACTTTCGCAGCCCCTGATACCCGCTACTTCTGATTCCCAGGCCTCTACTGAGACCCATTCGGAGTCCGGTGTGCCGTGAGATGCTTCAATTATGGAACCCGCAGATGTCTCTACCTTGGATGGGTCCAGAGCCGCTGTGCAGGCACAGTCTTCTGAGGGTGTTTTCAAACCTACAGATTTGTATATTTGACCAACGCCTTCTTCAAAACTAAGGCCAAAATCTCGACCTATGCCTAAAAAAAAGACGCCTGGGCCACATGTGCAGGCCCCTATGCCTAAAAAACAAATGATCAAAATGGCTGAAGGTTTAATTACTCTGATCAGGGGTAGCAACTCCCCCCCCCCCCCAAGAGGCCTAGGCAAGACATTGATTATGAATCTTCTGAAGAGGATTCTATTTCTTCTGACTCTTCTAATGACCAGAAATTGTCTATACCTACTTATGAGGACTGTGATGCAGAAGATTCCATTCCTTCTGCTTCTCCCCTGAGGATTTTTCTTTTGGGGAAACTTTACATTCCTTAAGGGAAGATTTCCACTGGGAAACTCAGGATTTCTCTGAATCTAAAAAGAGACTTGGGGATTTTCTTCTTCGTCCTCAGAATAGGCTTTTGGCGATACCTCCTGTTCTAGACATTGTTGATGATGTTTTTTCAGAATCTAGTATGGTTCCTGATTCTCTGCCTCTGTCTCCTTGTAAGCCAGACAGATACTACAGAGTTCCTGACTCCCACAAATTTATTTTCAAAAATCCTGTTGCAGATCCTGAAACCATTTCTCAGGGTCCCAGGGGCAGTAAGGCTTCTACTGCTAAAAATCCTACACCTTCTGATAGAGATTCTAGGGCGCTGGATAGATGAGGTAAGAAGGTTTACACTTCTGCAACCTTGGCAGTCAGGGCTTTAAACATATGCTCATATGCTAAAATATCAACAGCATTTCATGGGACTGCTTAAACAGAAAATGATGTTAATTTCTGACTGTGTGGAAAATAGAGATTTACATGATTTATTGCATTCAGCTGAGCAAGTTGGAAAACATACTTTGCAATGTGGTTTGATTCTTTGGAGACCTCTTGCAGGGCTGCTGTAACTGGGTCTGTGCTAAAAAGGCATGCTTGGCTCAAAGAGCAAAGTCTGCCTGATCATGTTAAAGCAAAATTGTTGGATGCTCCTTTACAACAGGACCGTCCCTTTGGTAATAAGGCTGAAGAAGTTTTAAAAAAGTTGGAAGATAAAGCTAAATCTGTGTAAACTGTGAAAGATTTCTTACAAGTGCAACCTCCAAGATTTAGTAGGCACTGGCCTGCTGAGAACTGTTCCTTCAAGAGCCACTCATGTCAAACCCAGACATTCCAAAGGCTCCAGGTTTCAGTCACAAGGGACTTTTCAGAATAAAACAATGGGGTGCCTCCTCTTCCAAATCTGGAAACAGCAAGACACCTCCCTATGGTAAGCAGTCTCGATGACTTCCCTTTACACTTACCAAACACTTACCTTTTAGCTGCCCCTTGGGGGGAAAGCTGGCTCTTCATGCAAGAAACTGGCAACTTATAACGCAAGACAAATGGGTTTTAAATATAGTATCCCAGGGATACAGATTTCATTTCCACACGTTGCCAATTCCAAATAGATGGCCAGACCTGCCACCAAATCAGTGGGCAGAGGCCCAGAAGCAAGTACTTTTCCAGATGAGCATGGGGGCTATTCAACCAGTACCAGAAGAGGAAAAGGGACAAGGTTTCTATTCAAGATTTTTCCTGGTACCCAGAAAAGACAAATCATGGCGTCCATTTCTGGACTTATCTACTCAAAACACCTTTCTGGACATTCCAAAATTCAAGATGCTGACTCTTCACCAGTTACTTCCTATGCTAGGCAAAGATGCCTGGTTGGCAACTTTAGATTTAAAAGAGGCTTACCTGCATATCCCTGCCAGGGGATCTTGCAGAAGATACCTCCACTTCAAAGCAGGCTACTTGCATTACCAGTTCTCTGCACAGCTCATTACAACACAGAACCTCCCCTCTTCTCTCATCAGTTAAAGCAGTATTTCAGAGGGGCCAAAAACTTAAGACCACCTAGGAGAACCCCTGCCTGGGACCTCAATTTTGTATTGGAAAAGCTCACTCTCCCTCCTTTAGAGCTAGCTGCTACTGCAGACATAAAATTTCACTCCTGGAAAACAGCTTTCCTTTTAGCAGTCACTTCAGCTGGAAGGATTTCCGAATTACAGGCTCTTATGGCAGTGGAACCTTTCATCATTTTTCATGCGGACAGGGTATCTCTCAGGACCAATCCATCCTTCATGCCTAAGGTGGTATCCAGTGTGGCTTTTACTCAGACCATTCATTTGCCGACTTTCTTTCCCAATCCACAGAATAAGGGGGAGCGGATTCTGCATTCATTGGATGTACACAGATAATTTAGATTTTACTTAAACACGACAAAATTTCAAAGAAAATCTGAACAACTGCTGGTGGCATTTGCTGCAGGGACAGAAGGAAAGACTATTTCAAAGCAAACAATTTCCAAATGGATAAGCCATTGTATTCATTTCTGCTATATACGGCATGGAAAAACTATCCCCCAGGGGATCAGATCCCATTCCACCAGGGCTGCATCTACTTCTACAGCCTTTCTCAGAGGTGTTCCTACCAGGGACATTCTAGAAGCTGCTACCTGGAACTCATTTCATACGTTTACCAAACATTACCATTTACCACTTTTATCTAAATCCAGAGCTGGCCTTGCCACTGCTGTCCTGCAGGGTCTTATAGCTGGTCCTAATGCTGTATAATTCCCTCCACCCAACCATAGTTTTGGGAATCTACCCAAATGTAATGACTGTAACAGTGAAACATGAAGAATATAGTGCAGATGTCCTTCAAGGATGCATCTGCAGTCCTTACAAATGGGTTGTCCTGTCGTCAGGCAGCCCTTCGGTCGGCCAGATTCCAAAGTCTGGGTCTGGCCTCGGCTGGTGTCGCACTTCACCCGACGTCATCTCTGCTGGTCTTCGGGTATAAAGGCATCAGCCGACGCCATTTTCCTCAGTCTTTCTTGCCGCGTGGCCAAGCAGAAGCTGTTCGCAAGTGCCGGTCGGTCAGATCCAGAGATTACTACTACCGAATACTACTCAAGACTTCTAAAGCTAAGTACCCGTTGGGGACTCTTTCTTGCCTCAGCCGATGTCAGAAAAAGTGAATAACTGTTTAACTTGTGGGAAACAAATACCTCATAAAGATTTCCACTCTTACTGCTTACCTTGTTTAGGCCCAGACCACGTCGTAGCAGCCTGTTTAGCCTGTGCTTCCTTCAACCGACGAACGCTTAGGCCGGGTCGGAGTTTGCTGAACAGTTTTTCGCTCAGATTTTGCGTACATTATGCCGTCCGATCCTCCGCCTTCTCAAATTGTTAAACGCAAAGAAAAGACCGACACTGCGGTCCGCGGTTTCGCCGAAACCACGGTTAAGCAAACCGCGAGTGTCTCGGTTTCGGCCGAAACCGAGCAAACGGATCAATCTTCAGCCGAATCCATGACTACTACCGAGGCCCCTGCTACCCTAGTTGAATCGGCCTCTGAAGTTTTGCCTACTAATGTGGTTTCTCTAGAATTATCGGACACCATCCCTTTGGATGTCTCTACCCCAGCACGTGGTGCTGCTAGGCCTCCTGCAGCCATGTCTATAAAGGCCTTTGCCAGGGCTAAAGCAGCCAAAACTGCTAAGTCTGTGCCTGTTAAGCCCCCCTCTCACAGGCCCAGTTCCAGTTCCCAAATGCTTACTCTGGCAGAGGATCTCATCTCTTTAATAAGGGGATCCCAATCTCACCCAGACAGGGCCTCTCAACCTCCAGAAAAGAGACTTAGAGCAGAGCCCCCTGAGCCAGTGTCCTCAGATGACTCTTCTGATGATTCAGACAATACAGACCATCCAGAGGCTCCTTTTTCTACTTATGAAGATTCCGATGTTGAAGAATCTATACCTTCTGCCTCTCCACCAGAGGAATTTTCCTTTGGGGAAACCTTACATGCCATGAGAGAGCAATTCCAATGGCAGGGACAAGATTTCTCAGATTCAAGAAAAAGGCTTAGGACCTTTCTACACTTACCGCAACATAGGCCCTTAGCTATACCTCCAGTTCTTCCTGTTGTGGATGATGCATTTAATGATGCTTGCACTGCTCCTGATACTTTACCTCCAGCCCCTGCCAAGCCCGATAGGTTTTACAGGGTACCGGACACTCATCACCACTTATACAAGGCTCCTCTTGCAGATCCTGAGACTATCTCCCAGGGGCCTAAGGCAGTAGCTTCGACCTCAGCGAAAAACCCTCTCCCTTCTGAAAGGGAATCCAGGTCCTTAGAGAGATGGGGTAAAAAAGTATACACCTCTGCTACACTGTCAGCTAGAGCTTTGAACTGTCAGTTTCATATGATCCAATACCAAGAGTTTATGCTTGATCAGTTAACTAAGAAACTGTCCTCTGATGATTCTTTAGATAAGAAATATGTTTTAGAAATGGTGAATAACATTCAGCAGGTTAGTAACCATTCTTTAAAATGTGGCTATGATGCACTGGAGGCTTAATTTAGATCAGCCATGACTGGCACAGTTATAAGAAGGCATGCATGGTTGAAAGAACAGGTCTTGCTGGATCATGTTAAGACAAAGCTATTAGATGCTCCTATGGATAAGGTCATTCTATTTGGTCCTCCTGCCCAACAAGTAATGAAGAAAATGGAAGAGAAGGCAAAATCTGTACAAACAGTTAAAGATTTCTTACAGGTTCAGCCCCCAAGGTTTAGCAGGAACTGGCCTTCCAAGAATTGGTCCTTTCCAGACTCCTCTAAATCTCAGAGAGGCAGGAATAGACGTTCCAGAGGCAGAAATCAATCCAGAGGAGGTGCCTACAGAGAGGACGCCAGTGGCAAGGCAATAACCTACGAGGCACAGACACAACCACTGCCACTGCAACAGGACAATCACAGTGACTTGGCTCTGACACCGCCTACCAGGGAACAAATAGCAGCACCCTTAGGCGGAAAGTTAGCCTTATTTTCAACAAATTGGCACTATATCACAAGAGACAAGTGGATTTTGCAAACTATAGACCAAGGCTACAGGTTTCATTTCCACACCTTACCAGTAAAAAGAGGAATGCCAAACCTACCACCAAATCAAAAGACAGAAGCTCTAAAACAAATAGCTCAATTAACAAAGATGAGAGCTGTGGAAAGGGTACCACCTACAGAACAGGGCAAAGGATTTTACTCCAGACTCTTCCTAGTACCAAGAAAAGAGAAAAGTTGGAGACCTATTCTCGACCTGTCTGCTTTAAACACATTCATCATTGTTCCAAAATTCAAAATGCTGACCCTACAGCAACTTCTTCCCATGCTGGGCAAGGAGTGTTGGCTGGTAACTCTAGATCTCAAGGAGGCATACCTGCACGTCCCCATACGACCAAATTGCAGAAGATACCTCAGATTTCTTGCAGGATCAGAGCATTATCAATTCTCAGCATTGCCCTTTGGCTTATCTACTGCCCAGAGTGTTCACGAAATGCCTGGCATCAGTAATCGCTCATTGCAGGCTACAGGGAATCCAAATTTACCCATACCTGGACGACTGCCTGATACAAGCGGACAACAAAAGCAAGCTGACACAAGACTTACAAAGAGTCATTTGCTTACTACAAGCCCTGGGATACACAGTCAATTTAAAAAGTCAAGACTGATACCATCCCAAACAAGAACATTCTTGGGTGCAGAATTGGACACAGTAAAACAGATGGCATTCCTAACTGCAGAAAAACAAGAACAACTTCCTCTTTACTTCTTGGCATTAACAAAGCAGAACAAACTAACAGCAAGGAAAGTACTGCAGGCCTTGGGCTTCATGGCATCCTGCATAATCCTGGTCCCCCATGCCAGACTGCATATGAGAAAGCTACAGTGGTACCTAAAGAATTTATGGTCTCAACACAGGCACAGCTTAGAAACCGAAATACCACTAATCCCATGCCTGAAACAAGAGTTCCTATGGTGGGCTCAAGCATGCCAGTCAAACCCAGGTTTGTCCTTCCACAACATTCAAACAAGCCAAACCATCACAACGGACGCCTCAGACCTAGGTTGGGGGGCCCACATGCTGGACAAATGCATTCAAGGCTTATGGACTCCAGATCAGCTGCACCTGCACATAAATCAAAAAGAAATGCTGGCAGTAAAACTAGCAATCCAGAATTTCAGACCATTCCTCAAAGCAGGCCAATTGATGATAAGAACAGACAACACCACAGTCATGTGGTACATCAACAAACAGGGAGGCACTCATTCATACCCCCTATGTCGAATGGCTCTGGACCTATGGAATATGGCTCTGAGCTACAACATTCAGTTACAGGCAATATTTGTACCGGGAAAAGAAAACATCCTAGCAGACATGTTAAGCAGAACTACCTCGGATGCTCACGAATGGATGCTACACCCGGACATCTTCAAGGCCATCACAAAGAAATGGGGAATGCCACAAATAGACCTATTCGCATCCCCACTCAATCACCAGCTCAAGAAATTCTGCACAAGGACATACCACCCACTTGCTTGGAAGGTGGACTCTCTATCCTTCAGTTGGAAAGGCCTGACAGCATATGCATTTCCACCTCTTCCTTTGATGCACAAGGTACTACTGAAAATCAAAGAGGAACGCCCAAGGATAATTCTGATAGCTCCAAATTGGCCAAGACAACATTGGTATCCATTGCTGAGGGGCATGTCTCGGGGAACGTGGACACTACCCTGATTCCTTTGATGTTAACTCAGAGCGACTACAACATCCTGCATCCAAACCTGAAAACTCTGCAACTGACTGCCTGGAACATTACATAAGAGCAACTAACCCAGATTTATCCCAAAGGGTTAAAGACATTATCCTTGAGGCCCGCAGACCTTCAACAAGAAGGAACTATGCAGGAAAATGGAAAAGGTTTGTCATTTGGAGTACTGAAAGAGGGAAAGATGCGTCAAAGATAGATATTTCCAACATCCTGGAGTATTTGGCAGAGCTTCTCCATACAGGCCTGTCCTATTCCTCCATCAAGATACATGCATCAGCTATTTCTGCAGAATACAGCTTCGATCCCCCTGTCTTCTCACATCCTCTACTCAGGCAGTTCCTCAGAGGAATCAAGAATGTAAAACCTCCTAGGAAACCACCATTACCAGCATGGGACTTGAACTTTGTGCTAGAAAAATTGACACTCCCTCCATTCGAACCAGCAGCAACAGCAGATCTTCAACACCTATCCTGGAAAACTGCTTTCCTACTGGCAATTACTTCAGCAAGAAGGGTTTCGGAACTACAGGCTTTAATGGCAGTACAACCCTTCCTAATCTTCCATCAAGATAGTGTCCATGAGAACTAATCCTACATTTATGCCTAAGGTGGTATCCAGAGTGTCTCTAAACCAGGCAATCCACCTACCTACCTTCTTCCCCAATCCACAGAACAGGGGGGAAAGACTGCTGCATACCTTGGATGTACATAGACAGTTGCGCTACTAGCTGGACAGAACCAAGGGCAATAGAAAAACTGACCAGCTTCTAGTAGCTTATGCAACAGGAAGGGAAGGAAAAGCAATTTCCAAACAGACAATCTCCAAGTGGATAGGAAATTGCATAAGATTCTGTTACTCCTACCATGGAAAGCAAATTCCACAGAACATAAGGCCTCATTCTACAAGGGCTACAGCCACTACCACAGCTTTCTTACGAGGAGTGGCTACCAAGGACATTATTGAGGCTGCTACTTGGACCTCCGTGCATACATTTGCCAAGCATTATAACTTACCTCTATACTCTAGATCCCGAGCAGGGTTTGCCACTGCTGTTTTGCAAGGGATCCTAACTACACCATAATTCATCTTCCTCTTCCCCTAGTTTGGCTATGGTATTCTACCCATTTGTAAGGACTGCAGATGCATCCTTGAAGGACATAGTACAGTTTTGTACCTACCATAAATGTAGATGTCCGAACAGAATAGCATCTGCAGTCAGGATTACCCACCCTCCTGCCCCTCTGTGGTACTCCTAGGGTATTTACCCACCTAATAGCTAGCTGGGGGGGATCTCTTATGGTGTATTTGTTTGTATATATGTACATACATGTTTTTTTTTTTGTGTTTGCCTTCTACTTTTTTGGAAACATTGGCATTTACCCAAAAATTTAGCTTTCCAAGAGGGCAACTGGCATCTGGAGCAAGAAACACTGAGGAAAATGGCGTCGGCTGATGCCTTTATACCCGAAGACCAGCAGAGATAACGTCGGGTGAAGTGCGACACCAGCCGAGGCCAGACCCAGACTTTGGAATCCGGCCGACCGAAGGGCTGCCTGACGACAGGACAACCCATTTGTAAGGACTGCAGATGCTATCCTGTTCGGACATCTACATTTATGGTAGGTACAAAACTGTACTTTGTGTACACTTACCATAAAT